>NC_056725.1:595405952-595652002 GCF_019279795.1 Protopterus annectens | reverse complement strand
GGAATGGAAAAAGGAATGAGAATGCATTTGAACATGGATACCGATCAAATTAAAATAATGATGTGTCCAAAATGTTACTGTATTTGATTTTGGAGGTTCAGAAAGCCACTGAGAATGCACATGCTGTATTCTACATATTCACAAGTGCTGGCAATTAATTGGCCACCTCCTCTACAGATTGTGCAGTTATATACTCCTCCCTGTAAATGCATTTAGTAACCTAATCTTTGCAACCCTGTGAACTAGCTCCATGCTTAAAAAAATTACAATTCTCCTAATGGGAGCAATACTATTCGCATTACCAGTAATCAGGACAATGGCAGAGCTTTCATTCAGTGATACCATCTGACAGACTCATTCATTTCATTCTGCTGTGCCTTTTGTCTTCATCTTTTATTTCACATATAAACCCAAGAACAAAAATGCTCTGAAATAATTACATCACCATGTTAATTCCTTTTCTATTGAACCATTTGAACTATTCAAATTCTGCTGTGTTTTCTGTGACTTACCACCTATCATTGTTACATGCAGAACCCTTGAAAAATAAAATTTATATTTGACTACCCACCCTCCTACAACTTCCTAAAAATGGAAATGTGATACTACCTATTTTAACAAGTAATTTAGTCTCTTTCTTAGCAAACAGGATTACCAACAGCAGCTATACCCATTACTCTGATGTGCATTTTATTTTTTTCTGTACACAAATTAAAAAGCTTTCACGTAAAGATGCCACCTTTTCAAAATTCTATGACTATACAGTAGTGGGGAAAACAATCTTTATCCCGCTAAAACTAGCTCTACTGGTGTGGCCTAAGCTCCCACCTAGTAAAAACTGCAAGAAAAAAACATCCAAGCTAAAGTTTCACTGTGTGATGCATTAAATCTCCTGAAATACTGGCCCATGGGAAACATGCAAATGACCCCTTAAGTGCATTAAGTGATTCAGCTACATGACTTCTGAATGTCTATTACTTTTTAAGATTTTATGGATGCATTCTGGCCATGAACATGAAATACCAATGCAATTAAAGCACAGTTAGAGCAGATCACAATCAAAGTAAAAAGAGAAATTGTACAGGATGTTGAAAACTGGCTGATAATGAAACCTCGAGAACAGAAAGGTATATGACATGATGTGGATGTCCTACCTTGCTGGTTGGGGGGGGGGGGGGGGGACGACTGCGGAAGGGAACCAGCAGATGAGGCAGCTCAGATTTCATCTGTTAAGTGAAACAGTCAAGAAACAATTTAGAAAAATAACTTTTCAGACAAAGAATGACAGGGTCCTGGAATTTACTGATTGATGCACTGTTAATGTGGAAAACAATACTTCTCAGTTTTCTTCACCAAACTGAGTAACACAATGGTAATAAGTGGACAAAAATGTGACATATCACGAGAAGTGCAAAACACAATAATATCAAGTGCAGCAGTACTTTTAATATTTATAGATTACACAGCAGAAAAAGTGCTTTAAATTTTGCTTCTAAATTTTAGTGGGCAGGAAACTTGCCTTTTCCCTGCAGTGTTAAGTGATTTCTTATAGCTGAAGCAACTTATGTACCTCATTGTGTGAGGGCTGTGGTAAATCACTTAAGACAATAATGTATACACAAACAATATGAACTATGTTTCTCTAAACTAAAAAAAAAATAGCTGATGTCACAGCTACAGACACGCTAAATACCAAGAAGTTTGTCAGGAATGACATCCCCTTTAATTATCACGGACAACAACCCCCAGAAAACTAACTCTGTAGTTAGGGACCCAAGAATCTACATGGACAAACTGTCCTTTGATCACCACATATCCAATAGTGCACGAAGGTCCTTTTTCATTATGCAGCTCATTAGTAAGGGTAAGACACCTAGGTCTAGGGATAAGATCATTCCACTGTATTCGGCATTTACTAGGCTGATCATGTAGTAAAATACCCCCTTTGGTATGTACCTGTCCAAATACTTAACTACACTACTTTCTCACCAAGAAAATCAAGAGCATAAATCATGCAAACCACATTGGCTCAAAGCCTTGTCCCTCTTCTCATTATCATGCAGACTACTGAGGGGCAGTCTCTGCCTTGCACAGAAACCTTCAACAGACCTTATTTACCTTCTATCTACTGCAAATCTGTAGGAGATCTTAATTTCTTCCACAATATAAACAACACTCGTTGTGAGGATAGATATATACCATAGAGAACACTACTAATTTGCAAAAGTCTTCCTCTACAGATAAAGCACACAAACTCACCACTGATTTAGCACCTTCGTCCTTTATGGATTGGGGTGACATGTGAATGTTCTACCCACCTCTGGGTTATTCCTACTTAAATTACGACAACTACAAACTTAATGGGAATCCGAGGCTAGGCTTCGACATTCACATGGATCAATCGGGTAGTAAGTACCTATGACATGTTTGGGAATTATAACAAATAGAAATTTACCTTCCAAGTTGAGCTACAGACCAATATGGTTGCACATTCTACTGCTTTGTATATATTTTAACTGTTCATACACAGAGGTTCACTAGTTTTTCTTTTGTTTTTTTTTTCTCTTTTTGACAGCAGTTTCTGGTCATTATCTGTTACTGTGAATTCATCTTAAGGAATCTGCATTAAGTGATTCATTACTTAATGATCACCATCTTCAGACTCGCCAGATAACCCAACATGGTTATGACATCAAGAAGGATGAACAAAATGCCCTTTTCAGACATATCAATATGTATCCTACACAATCCTTCAAATTCATCATCCTAGACGATTTGACCCAGGACCCCAGGGGGGGTCCCCAATTACACCATTTTAGAATTCCTTGAGTTAAAGTGGCAACTTAGAGTTAATGCTGGGTGACATCCAAGACTAAATGATGTCATTTCTATCTCAAGTTATTTAAAGTTGAAATCTATGCTAGCATTATAGTTGACATGTCATTATTAGTGCTCATGTTTTTTATTTTGATGCATTGTTTCTCAGTATTAACCATCATTGTTTTTACTATCTTGTGAGTTGCATAATTGTTTTAGTTGAATGCATATTGCTTTAATCATTAATTGGGAATATGGGGTGTGTCTTTTGAGCTATTTTTAGTGTTTGGGCATGTGCTGTGTTTTTATTTTGAAGAAGTCCAGACACGGAGCAGACCAAAGCGCTAACTGTGTGACAGTGATAAATTCAGTGTTCCTTTACCCACAGTGGTTGAGTTTTTGTGTTGAATCCTCTGCATCAGAATCCTCACAGGTAGAAAGGGGGCAAATCCTGGTAATCAGAAGAAACAGATATCAGATTCCTGATCAGAAGAATCATAAAGAAAATCAGTTCTAGGTCTCAGAGGGGGAAGGCTGGCTTCCCCTAATTAAGGTAATAAGGTCTTCAGCCATTCTAATCATTTGTTTTTGAGGCATATGGGCCTGAGAATGCGCTTTGGTCATCAGTCTTCTAGGCTTAGTGCGTACTTTAGGCCTGAGGAATTTGGTATTCTTAGCTTGAAACAAAGTCGTTGGTTTAATATGAAAATCGGTAGGCCTGAATACACCCTCAGAAGCCAGTGCTTGCACAGCGGCTCCGGACCCATCCAAGGTAGAGACATCCGCAGGTTCCATAGTCAAAGAAGCATCTCACAGCATACCGGACTCCGAATGGGTCTCAGTAGAGGCCTGCGAATCTGTAGTAGTGGGTCTGAGGGGCTGCGAAAGCGCCTCACTGAGTACTGGCGACTAGCTTATCGGAAGCGTCGTTGAAAGTTTTGGACCTATGCGGTCTGTCTTTATTCTTATGTTTTTTCGGAAGATCAGTAGTCAGACGGCTTAACGAAGCCATTTCGGAGTACAGAGATAGAGAACGAAAGTATTTAGTGACAAAAATAGACCAATGACAAATAGTTCGGGCGTTGAACAAGGCACAAAACAGACAGCAAGGAACATCGTGGTCTGGGCCTAAACAGGTGATGCAGTAAGAATGAAAATCACTATGAGGTATTTGCTTTCCACAGGCAAGACCATTGTTAATTTTTTCTGACATCGGTTAGAGCAAGAAAAAAGGATCCCCAATGGGATACTTATCTTTTTGAAGACTTCAGGTCTGAAAGTCAAATGAAAATTTCAAGAGTCAGCCGACCGGCACTTGCGAACTGCTTCTGCTTCGGGCACCGCACGCCAAGAAAGATTGGGGTAATGGCGTCAGCTGCATGTTTTATACCCCTGACGACCTGACATCATGGAAGAAGTGACAGCATGCGAAGCAGAAATCCGAAGACTCTGGTATTCAGGCCGGCTGTGGGATAGCTGCAGGAAGATGACCTAAATGTGATGACTGCAACAGTGAAACACGAAGAACATCTACTGATACTTATCTGCCTGAAGAGATCTTTGACCTGTCAGCCTTAAAGCGAGACAGCCAGCCTCTGGGATGACAATCGGGGTTGAGCTGAGGGATAGAAGATGATGGGGTTGTGGCAGAGTTGCACTTCATTAGAAGGGCTGCTTGGTTAGCAAGAGGAAGAGGAGTTTTCCCCAACATCTTTTTCACATCTCCTGTTTAAAAGATCTTTTGTTTAACAAAAACTTTTGTTGAGAACAACTTTCAGCGGAAATCCTTTTGCATGTTCTGGAAGTGGCTGTATTCTTTACCATATTCTTTTTGACTACCAACTCCAGTCTACTATCTAGCTGCATCCATTGCAGCACAGCTGCAATTAATCATGTGCTTACCTATATTTTGTGCTATGCTTGCAAACAAGTCGAGAGATTCACAGCACCACAGAAGGAAACAGTTCAGACTATGACCCAGGTGACCTCTGCTAGCAGTTCATCTCCCTGTTTGATGATCGCAGGCCTGAAACTTTGCTATATATGGCTGGTAATTCATGGCCCTGAAGGTAAAAGTGGTGGATGTATACACCCCCATCCCCCAACGGGGTAGGATTCAACTCATTACGGAAAGCATTAGAGCTCGGCACCAATTTAGATCACTTTGCACAATCCAGGGTGACTATAGCAGAATCAACCTTCAGGCTCCAGTTCTAAGAACAGTCATGAGAAAAGTATCCTCAAGCTGCTTGCAAACTTATAACTGCAAAATACATCCATTCCTCTAGACCCAACATATTCAGATATTTTACTGTCAGACCGGTCAGTCAGGTAAATGCTTTTTCTAGATTTTTCACTATATTTTTACATATCAGAGTCACTAGTCACAAAAACTCCAATTTTTATATCACCAGCATATTTAACCACCCAACAGGAGTCCAACAATGGAAAGTATGAAAAAAAAAATTAAAATGTTATTGGGCCCAGCACTGATCCCAGAGGTACCGTTGCCAGAACCAGTCCCAGTCTCACTGAAAATTATTTTTTACCCTTAGAAATTTTTCTTTTAGCCAGTTCTGTGACTACCTAAATCAATAATGACAGAGTATGGCAAACTGTAAAATGCCAATGAAAGGTCTAAACAGGCCACAGCAACCTGTGCTCTAGAGATCATAGCTAAACTGACAAGATTATAAAAGTACATCATGTTAGTAAACAAGGTCCTAGCGTTTACAAAAAAACTTTGAGAAATATCCATTAAAGTGCCCAAAGTATTACTTTACATAATTATTCCTAACAGACAATTTTCAAAGAATTTCCTGATAAGTTATGTTAGGTTAACTGGCATAAAATTACTGATCTTAGCAAAAACTCCCCCTTGTATATACACACACTATATCAATAAACTACCACCCTCTTAGATACCACAGTAGATGACAAGAGTTGAGTAAATAGTGTAGTTAGATTGGCAGTCATATATGAATTTGTGGTCAGCTTAAAGCAGGCTGGTATATTATGTGGGCAAGGAGTTCTGCTGAAGAGTTGAATGTCAAATCCCCGATATTACTGGATGAGTAGTTATACCAGGCAGAGCATTCTGGCGAAATTGCTTCACTTCCTTATTATTGCTTACAAAATGATTATTAAAGTCAGCTAGTTCACTTTGTGTAAATCTCTACACTTATACATTTTTTGCTATTCTTAGACGCCTAGATTTTCACACCAGTCTTTTGCTTTCCACAGGGAGTCTTCATTTTTTGCTCACACCACAGTTAGCTTTCTTAGTACTACAGGCACTAAACCTTTCCAAGACGCTACTTTTTTCCCCCTCACTCAGCATGCACTGACTGCCGAAAGGAGGGGGGGGGGGTAGTAAACACACCATTTTTCTTCTTTCTCAATTTCCTACAATTATTTACAAGCTCAAGACAGGTGTGTCTGAAAAAATTCTAGTCCGAGGACTTTATCTTGCATAAAAATTCAACATTTTAAACTAAAGTTTTACCACTGGCATACCTGGCACATTGGTGTAGGCGCTTGCTTACTAATCAGACTAAAACATTGGAATGACAGATGATGTAAATTCCCCAAAGGCACCAAGCAACCTCTGCAATCTTATTTGGGATGTTAGTTATAAGTAGAGTGTTATCCCTCATTAGAAAACTAAGATGGTGTACCCGATTCTTTAACAAAAGCAGATCACAAACTTCTTCCTGTTGCAGAAATAAGTACCATCCAGCCAATTACTATGGAGATGCTTAAAGTTACTCAGAAAATTAAGATTAGTGCCCAAGAATTCTCAAACTTCAATATACTCTCATAGGTCCAATGTTGAAATACTTGGAGTTTTGTAACATGCTAATAGTCTAACAGAATTTGCATCATGAATCCCTAACAAATCGCTTAATACGCTTCTATTTGAAAATTCACACACAGAAGCCATGAGAGCATTTCCTCAGAAACAAAGATCATACCACCACCCCTATTCTGTCCATCCTTAAACATACAACTTGTAACCAGGAACGGAGATGCTAGAGCACTGGCAGGGGTCAGTAATAAAGATTTTCACAAGAGAGTACTAAAAGCTTCTTTAGTTTACTAGATAAGCTGTGGGTATTTGTGCAATACACTTTTGCTTCCTTGTTTTCACTGAAACTACATCTTCCTCTCTTAATTCAGAAACTGAGGACTTGGAAAAAATGGATTCCTGTTTTTGACTCTAACATTTACCAGTATGGCAGTAAGTGAAATTTATCCCTGTCAAATAGTTTTTCCTTCTTAAAGAAATCATCCCTTACCGTAATGAGATGTATATCCTTTAAATTGCACCAGTCTCAAAGCGATTAATTAAATAGCACTGACAGCCAAAGAAAGACAGATCTCTGAAAATCCGACTAATCTTGTACCCCACACACAAGACACGGACAGCCTCAATTTGACTGCACGTGTGGTAGAAAGACGTGTGCAACAGATTACTGGCACCAGCATGAATAATAAATAGAATCAAAGGATCTTTTGTGTGGGACAGGTCTTTGGAATCCCTTGTTACATCTTGTAGTTCACACCCACTCAGACTCAAAAGTGATTTTTTTTCTTTATCAATGCCTGTTACAGGTCTAAATTTTCTGACTACAAAATCACCTAAACTTTGAATTGTTGCACTGGAGTAAAAGTGTCACTCTGATTTACCTGGTTCAGAGGAGGTATCTGAAAATTTCTTACAAGTGCCCTTCTTTTTAGTTTCTGTCTCCGATTACCTCTGTAAAATCTTCCTTACTGCTGTTAATTCTTCTCATCCTTTCTCTCTCTTGTGCAACTACTGTTGTCTTTCACTCTGTGTCCCCCCCTTCACTATAAGGGAGTTTTGCTGGACTGAGACTTCTTACTGCTTACCTATTTAAAGTCTCCTTGTTGAGACAAAGCTCTTTCAGATTATTAACGTAGTACATATTGGTTTGGTACCCCTATCTCAAATGTTGCATACAATTTTGTACTTTGATCAATTTGTATCCATTTATTGTGAAATTCCTTCCCATTGAAATTGCCACATACAAAGTTGGAGAATCCTTGAAAAGGAATGCAATTCAAAAACATGTTCACTTCTCAAATTAGTAATATCAGCTCCCATTGAATTGCCTCAATTTCTGATCCAAGCCCAGATGATATGTTTAGGTTTACTTGCATTTAACAGCAGAAATTCGAATGATCACTTGGTTAACTATTCAACACACAAGCGGTCAAGTCCTCCAATCCATTTCATGCAAGTTGGAATACCGAATACTGGTATATATGTGACACAAACACCAAACCTTGAAGCTCCCTACCACTATAGACCTAGGAACAAGCATTACCACGAGTCCAGAAGGGGGGCAAGGTTGAACAATTTGTAATGTTGGCTTTGAACATTACAGCGATGCATATGTGGGACTCACAGATGGACTGATGGCAAATCTGGTCACTGCTGCAATAGCCTTAACTATATGGATAATATCCTGCCAAGAAAATAACAGCCGGCCAGCCTGCAAAGCTGCATGGCACCTTCCACATGGTCTGTCAGGTAACTAAAGCTGAGCTGGCTAAAAATGACAGGTTGGGGGCTCAAGCCATTCCGAGCTTTCATGCCGACAGTGTGGGCGAGTGAACCCTGGAAGGACAGTACAAGGAACAAAAAGTAAAATGTCCACACCCTGGCATAAGCAAGACACCAAAAAACGAGAAGGAAGAAGAGAAAGGCTACTGCATCAGTGATCAAACATCTACTGTTATGGTCATTACTGACCACTGCTGCAGTAGCCTTAGCTACATGGGAAGTTTACACTAACTTACTACATTTGGAAGGTGGAAACAGAAGGATCCAGGATCCCCCAAAGAACTATCTCAGTGAAGCCTAATCTACACCTTGAGAAGGAATCAAGCTTATTATAGTGCTTTTTTAATGTATATACAGAGGACCAACTTGTTGCTACTAGAATACCTGGAGAATCTAACCCTTTCCAAAAAAAACATAAATTAAACCAAGACCCTGGCAGAGTGGGCCTTGACCCTGGCTTGAATAGTTTTGTTCTGGTGTGAATAAAGAAGTTAATACCTTTACACAACCATTTGGAAATGCAGTAGAGTCTCACTTAATCAGGACCGGTGCAGATTGGCAGATGCTGGTTAAGTGCACGTTCCGGTTGCTTGAGATATGCTTTGTGAGTTTTGATTGACTCAAACCGGCAAATGGCAAAGCAGAGCCTCTTCTGTTCAATGCGGAACAGCAGGCTGTTTCGAATTAAACAGAACAGGCTCCCCTTTGGAATTTTTGATTGGCTTGTATGCGGTTGCTTGAGTCCCAGATAATGGGGATTATACTGTAGGTCTGTTTTGGCAGAAGAACTGAATAATTGATCTAAACAACTGAAAGATTTAGAGCTGTCAAGATAACACCAGAGTTGTCTATGGACATCCAAGATATGGAGAATCTTTTCTCCCTTGTTTTCAGGATAAGGGAGATGAATAGTTTGGCTTAAAGTAATCTTAGATACCACATTGAGAACTAATCCTTCTTTTACTCCTAAAGAAACACTGTGCGAAAGATGAGACAGGATTGATTCACCATAGGAACCTGCAACACAGATACTCATCTTACAGTGGTCAGACCAATCAGTAAAACTGTTTTCCAGGTTAAGAACCTCAAGTCAACCAGTCTATCTGGTTCAAATGGAGAAATGTTAGCTTCTCTAACACAAAATTAAGATCCCAAAGAGGAGCCAATGATTTTCCTTCAGGCCTCTTATGCAAACCCCTTTCAAGAATATTTTGACAGCAGAAAGCATGGAAAGAAGAGGATCCATGGGCAAATATACTTATGTACAATAAATTAATCTTGATGGAGAAGTAAAAAGGCAATAGGATAGTAACTCCCACAAATATTGTTAAACCAGAGAACAACTATCCCTGAATGGGAACTGGTTATGTATTTTGTCAGTACCAACTAGAAAAACGTTGCAATTTAGTAATATACGAATCTGTAGTAGAAGGCTTTCTTGCCTCCATTAGTACCTGGTGCACTCCCTCAATAAACAAGTTCCTAAAGGGAATTAATCCCCATCACCCAGGCAGTCAGTTTAAGTTGACTGAGGTCAGTTGCATCAAGCAACCCTGAACTTTTGTGATCAGATTCATTCTGTGAGGAAGCATCTGGTTATTTCCCCTGGCCATTATCAAAAGGAGGAAGAACCACCATTGCTTGGGCTAGAAATGAGTCACTACAATGATCTTGGGTGATTCCTTCTGAATCTTCAGAATTACCCTGGCTATCAGTGGAAAGGGTAGAAAAGTATACAGGAACACTCCTGTCGAAGGAAAAGAAAAGAAAATGAATTTCACCTTCCAGGCCTTCTGACATGGAGTCCTGGAGCAGAATCTTGCAAGCTGATTTGATCCAACTGAACAACCTTGGAAGACCCCTGAACTGGTTTCCATTTGTGAGGATCTGCCCTTGTCCTGCACAGTTTGTATGCCATCTAATCTTGCTCCAACAGAATGCCTGTAGGGTGAGACTGTCCTGTGAAGCTATATACCAAGCTAAAACAAGTAGTCTGCAAAGGGGGCAAAATCTTGTTCACCCTTGCTGGTTGATGAATGTGGTATTGTCTGTAATAACTTGAGGATGTCCTGTGGACCATAGAGGTTCCAGAGAGTTGAGTGCCTTGATCAGGGCAGTCATCTTTTATATTTGTGTACTTGCATATGTCCTTGGTGTCCCACACACCTTGCAATTTTATCCCTCCTGACACAGTTCCCCAAGTAAAATCCAAGGAGTCTCTGGTGACCGCCTGCTTTGTAGCAGGGAGCAAGAGGGGGAGACCTGGATTTAGATTAAAAAAAAAAAAAGTGAATTCTCTTCTGACAAACCCAAACACTGGGATTTGAAAACACACAGAACGTCAGTGTTGGGACCAGAGAGACTTCTACCTTTGCATCATTCTAATGTGGAGTTTTGCCAAGAGTACTGACAGAATCATAGATGACATGGGACCAAAAATCCTGAAATATTCCCCTCACAGTGATTGACAACAGACATTCCTGACACTTTGAAAAAGACTCTGAATACCCTGTAGCCTGCCATGAAGTAGTAATATGATCCAGACATACAAAACCTTATGAAATGCCTGAAGATTGGATGAATACGATGTGATAATCATAGTGTAAGCCTAGTGTTACCAGGAAGCTTAAAAGATGAGTAGAGGTAGCAGGTTGTGAAATGACAGCATTTTGAACTTGGGCACCATCATTCACAAATTTAGGAAAGATTGATCCAAAACTGTTTGTAAACATCTGCTTTCTTTGGCACTAACAGATCCTTTAATAAAAACCTTACTCAACCTGGGAAGGAGGAACTGTTTCCATCACTCCCTCTGACAGCATATGTTGAAGGACAGGGAAAATAAGACAGTTGGGTCTGGAAGATGATGAATTACCTCCCCTGCAAAGGAGAAATTTACTCCCACTGCCAACTGTAACCTTGATGAATGACCTTCACAATCCAACTGTTGACAAAGAGAAAAGTGGAGATTCAGATTTTCTGGAAGAGAAAAGGGACTGCCAGGATGGTTGAAGAGTGTAGAGATGGCTCCTTAAAACTGTCATTCTGACTTTAGACTGTCCTTGGTTTTGGAGGTTCCTCAATACTTTTTGGAATCTCCTGTCATTTCTTCTTAAACATCTGTTTACCAGCATTTTGTTGAGACTGTTTGTTTTTTTGCCAAAATTAGATGAGGTAGAGAATCCCTTAGAAAATTTGTAAAAGGAGGGTTGAAAAATCCTGCAAAACACCTGAATCAATGTACCCCCTTCGTCATACTTTTTGATAACCTCTGCAGTAGAAGGGCCAAAAACAATCTCTATCTAAAGAAGAACTTAAAATCTGAATTGTTACATCTAGGAGGTTCTGAGAATGTATTTAGGCAAACCTCCTCAAACAGTATCCATGGCCATAGCCTTGGAAGAAGTATCAACTGAATCATACACATACTGTAAACAATTAATGATTTGTACAATGACAGAAACTAATTTAAAATACATTTTCCTCACAAACAGAAACTGGAGACTAAACATTTCTCATACTTTCACAATTAGTCAGAATAAACTATCGTAGTAATCTGGCAATTTGAAAAATCAGTTGCAGAAGCATTCCCTATACTTATCAATTACCTTTCCCATCCTTGTCAGAAAGAGTAGGATTCAAATTAACCAAATGTTCTCAGCTGTTTTCAAGTGTAATGGGGATACTATAGCAAAGAGGTGTTCCTGTTTTTTTTTCCCTTTCTCCCTTCTTTCTTTCTTTCTACTTATTCAGTTTTAAGAACTGTAGGCACTGTAATATAAACAAAGTCTGGTTAAAAGAACACGACAACAGAAAAAAATAATGCGTTTTTCTCATTCTTGCATAACTGAATGACTGGATTAAGAAACATTGCTTTATCTAGTAACAATAAGAGAATGCAAGTAAATGAAGTAGAATACTGATTATTCTAAGGCTTTTCTACCACATAAATGTATGCTTAGTAGCAATTCTGCTTATGGTCCTTCTGTCTTCCAGGGAGACAGTCTGATAGATGGAAACTGGCTACAATCTGATAAACAGAAACTGGCTAGGAAAGAGAGAGAGAAATTTGCTAGGAGATAAACCTCTCTGAAAGCATTCAGGTGTTTTCCCAGCTGGGAGAGCTATAAAGATAAGACAAAACCAGACAGCACTTAATAGAACCGCAGGCTGCACCATGTGTCTTAGCATGGATACTTTTCTTTTCAGTTAACTCAAGTGTGAGTGTAGCTGTCAGTTTGGGGAATTTGTTCCCATCAGGAGGGTAAAATTTCAATATTTAAAGATGTACATAGTTGTGTGTGTTAGTATTAAGTTAAAAGATTTCAGGGGGAATTTGGGGTGTGTTTGTGGGCTTTCAATAAAACAAAAGATTTTGTAAGATGCAACATTGGCTCAAATGGATATGACAAGAAACAACTCTATAAACGTTAAACCTGCCAAACAGTGTATGCATGTAACATCAAAGCTAGAACTACACATTTAACAAAAAAGCTGTTATACATGAAAGGTGGATGTGATAACTTAAATACAATGATGCTTTCTGTAATATCTTTAAATGTCAATGGTCTCACAGATAAACACAAAGAAAGAAAGAACAGTGAACTACATTAAATAATGTAGAGTGCAAATAGCTACGTTACAGGAGCCACACCTGGAAAGAAATGAATGTGTGAATTTGATAAAGAAAGGTTTTCAGGATGGTTATTCAGCAGAATATCTGGGACAAAGGAAAAGAGGAGTACTTATATTAATTGCAAGAGGAGCTTAAATAGTGATAGAAGAGGATAAAAAGATAATGGTAGATTTGTAGTACTAAGGGGCTACTGACAAGAGAGGAGGATTACATTGGCATGTATTTAAGCTCCACTATAGCAATTTTTAGATAGAACATAAGAAAATTATGGGAGAAATAATAAGCTTTCAGCAAGGAATATTACTTACAGGTGGGGACTGTTACTTGATTTGCAGCAGTGAAGACATGTCTGGGGGAACCAGAAGGGAAAGTATACCAAAGGAGGGTAGCATACCTCTCAACCTAAAAACATCAAAAATCTGGACAAAAGCCCTTGAAAAATAGGTACATATCTGTATGCTGATTAACATAAAATCTGCATATATACTTATGTAACCCCACCCACTCCAATGGAATCGCGGGATATTTACTTTCAAACGCAAACTTAAGAACAGATGACCAAAATATCGCCGCAGACCCAATACTATTCAACTGCCCACATTTTCACTTTTTCAATTTTTGTTCTGGTCATAAAAGTACAGTTTCTGACAAATAATCAAGGGTTTAAGTGAATAAATTTTGAACATACATTTCAGTTTTCATATCCTTCAGAAAATGCATGCTAGCACAGAATCTGTTATTCTAGCAATTTTCTGAGCTTTTAAGAGTAATAATTAAAATACTATCCTGATTTTGGGGCTTAGTCCCGCCATCATGTTTTTTTTTTGTTTTGTTTCGTAAGCACCAAAGTATAACTTTAATATTATATACTATAATGACACATATAACAGTAAACAGTTCATTTGTTTACTGATAATAGAAGTTACTATGCAAGCATATGTAATAACCCTTTATGTAAAGTAAGACTCCATAGATGCATCATGCCTTTGACTTTTAGCTTGTTTGAACAGAAAGCATTTCCTGTGGATAATATTGAATTTCATTGGGTTTGCAATTAAGAACATACCACCTGTCACTCTTTGGGCAGTTGTGTCCTGAAGCAGCTAATAAGTGACAAATGTCCTGAGATTTTAGTACATAAAAAAATTCCTAAGTTTCCTTTAATAGATGCAAAACTAGAATTTATGTACTCACCATAACGTTCGATGTATGTGGTCCATCTCGCCTCACATTCTTACTCACGGGTTCGGAGCCGAACATAGTCTCCGACTCGGTCAACTTATTTTTCTAGCACAAAGTCTCTAATTGGCTGGGCTAACCTGGTATCCCATGTTGCACCGCTCCATTGCCCCAGATCTAGTTTGCAGCAATCCATAGTGACACCTCATGCACAACCACAGTTCAGTAAGGTAGAACACTATCCAGGGTAGCAAAGAAAAAACAACCAATACCGAAGGGTACTGAAGACCAAAGTCCTCCAGGAGGGGGGACAGGTGGGAGGGAACTTAAGAATGCGAGGCGAAATGGACCACATACATTGAACATTATGGTGAGTACATAACTTCTAGATGTTATGTGGTCCAATCTTGCCTACATTCTTACTCAAGGGACAGCGTCCCCAGCACCTCTATCCTGGGAGGCTCAATGGAAGATGCTCCAGAGAACAGTGGAACCAAAGGAAGCCCGGCTCCTAGAAGCCCGGCCCCTAGAAGCCACGTCTAATTTGTAATTAGTAATAAAGGTGTGGGGAGAAGCCCACGTGGACGCAGCACAAATTTCATCTAAAGATAGCCTGGAATGATAAGCTACTGAAGCGGAAACAGCCTTGGTGGAGTGAGCCTTGACGGGGAACGGTAAATTTCTGCCTGCTGACGAATAGACATAGCAGATGCAATCAGAAATCCATCTGGAAATTGTAATCTTAGATAGGGAAACCTGTTCTATTTTCTGAAAAGGACAAAAACAGTTGGTCAGACTTACAAAGTTGTTTTGTCCTGTGTAAGTAAAATCGAAGCTGCCTGTGTACGTCCAACTGATGAAATTTAAACTCTGCCTTGTTGGAAAACTGAGGGAAGAAAACTGGCAGCTCAATAGACTGACTGAGATTAACGGCAGAGGTTACTTTCGGAAGAAAGGACGGATTAGGTCTCAAGAAAATCCTGTCCTTATAAAAGATTAAATACAGGGATTTGATGGACAATGCTTAAATCTTCGACACCCGTCTGGCTGATGTGATGGCTATTAAGAATGCAGTCTTCCAAGACAGAAATTTTAATTCACAGGTGGCAGCTGGCTCGAAAGGTGATGAAGTCAGGGCCTGTAAGACAAAATTTAAATCCCATGGCATGATGGGTTCTGACACAGGAGACCGTAGTAACAAGGTGCCCCTCAAAAAGGCCTTACATAGTTTATGAGCCATGACAGAAGGTACGCAAGAGGTATGAAAATTAGAAATAGCAGCCAGCTGGACCTTAATGGTCGCAGGAGCAGAACCGTGCTGAAAAAGTATGGATAAAAAATCTAAGACAGCAGGGATGGGGGCTGTGAAAGGATCCAGTCCCTGGGCCTGAGCCCAAATTGAAAATCTTTTCCACTTGCTGGAGTAAATCTTCCTGGTAGAAGATTTATGAGAAGAAAATAAAATGTGTACTACCTCAGGTGAAAAACGAAGTCTGATTAAAGATGGAAGTGGAGCAGCCAAGCTGTCAAACTGAGGGTCCGCAGGGAGGGATGGGACTGTCCCGACTTGTGTGTCAGTAGGTCTGGTGCAAGGACTGTCCACTGCATACTGATGAAGAAAGGAGAACCAGACTTGGCGAGGCCATTGTGGGGCAATTAGAATCATCTTGCTTCCCGATGAAGTGGCTTTCTGAATCATTCTTGGTAGCAGAGGAAACGGAGGGAAAGCATAGAGCAGACCGGAAGACCAATCGTGGACCAGAGCGTCCCTGGGTGACTCCCCCTGTGGGGGGGAATCAGAGTGAAGTAGTAGCTGCACTTTGCATTGTGGGGATTGGCAAAAAGATCGCAGCAAGGCTGACCCCACCTCTTGAAAATCTGTTCCGCAACTCGGTGGTTCAGGGACCACTCGTAAGGCATCAGAATAGATCTGCTTAGCCTGTCTGCTATCACATTGGCCTTCCCCGGAATGTGCATTACCACTAGGAACCGTCAAGAAAAGACACTGCCCACTGCCACACTTGCATGGCCTCTCTGCACAGGGGGTAAGATCTGGTTCCCCCTTGCTTGTTCAGGTACCACACCATGGACATGTTGTCCGAGGGAATCACAATCGTTCCTAGGGGAGAGAGTTCTGCAGTGCTTGCAACACCAGTAACACCGCTCTCATCTGTAGAACATTGATGTGCAGATGTACCTCGTGATCTTGCCACGTGCCTTGGACCGTCCTGCCAAGATAATGCCCCACCACCCCATCTGGGAGGCGTCCATGGTCACCGTGGCAACTGGTGGCATAGGAATAAACGGATTCCCTTTGTTCAAGTTGGTGGAGCGTAGCCACCAACAGAGGTCCTGTTTACACCGATCGGTGAGTAGGATCAAACGGGACAGGCGAAATTTCTAAAAGGACCATTGGGCAGAGAGGAGCCACTGCAGAAGCCTCATGTGTAATCTGGCTAGAGGCACTAACATAATGGTGGCTGCCATGGATCCCGGGAGCTGTAGAACCCATCTGGCCTGAACCTTCTTGAGGGGTAACAATGCGCGAACCTGACCCTGCAACACCTCTATCCTTTCTTGGGGCAGGAACGCCCGCATATGAACGGTGTCTAGCTCTGCGCCTATAAATGTGACACGCTGTGAGGGCAGCAAGGCAGACTTTCCCCAGTTCAAGGTAATTCCTAGTTGATGACAAAGGGCAATGGTCTTTTCCCTGGCCTGAATGAGAAGATGCCTGGTGGGGACGGTGAAGAGCCAGTCGTCCAGGTATGGAAACACTTGGAATCCTTGACGTCTCAGGTGAGCTGTCACCACTACCAAACACTTGGTGAACACCCTGGGGGCTGTGGTGAGACCAAAGGGCAGGGCACGAAAAGTACAGTTTTGTACCTACCATAAATGTAGATGTCTGATAAATATGCAACTGCAGTTCTGACATATGGGTTGTCCTGCCTCAGGCAGCCCTTCGGTCGGCCGGATTCCAAAGTCTGGGTCCGGCGTCGGCTGATGTCACCTCTTCCCCGACGTCAGAGCGGCTGGGGTATAAAAGCATCAGCCGACACCATCTTCTTCAGTGTTTCTTGCCCCAGATGCCAGGTGCCCTCCAAGGAAGGCTAAATTTAGAGAATGGATAAAAATTCCAGACATGCACAACAGTAATAAACAGATACACCATAACAGATACCCCCAGCTAATTTGAAAAAGGGGGAGTGGACCCTAAAAAACAGAATTACAGAGGGGTAGGAGGGAGGGAAAACCTGACTGCAGTTGCATATCTATCGGACATCTACATTTATGGTAGGTACAAAACTGTACTATGTCCTTCAAGAATGCAACTGCAGTCCTGACATATGGGTTGAATACCATAGCCAAGCTGGGGGTGGTAGGATCTAAGATAAGGATGGTGTAGCTAAAATGCCCTGCAGGACTGCAGAAGCAAAGCCTGCTCGGGATCTGGAATATAAAGGCAGGTTGTAATGTTTGGAAAATGTATGCACGGAGCTCCATGTAGCAGCTTCTAGAATGGCTGTGGAGGTGGCTGTAGCTCTGGTGGAGTGTAGCCTGATATTGGCTGGCACACCTTTTCCATGGAAAGAGTAGCAGAATCTGATGCAGTTTCCAATCCATTTTGAAATTGTTTGGAAATTGCCTTTCCTTGTACTCCAGCAGCGTAAGCTACAAATAGTTGGTCAGACTTTCTGTTGGCCTTTGTTCTGTCCAAGTAGTAGCCCAATTGCCTGTGTATGTCCAAAGTGTGCAGAAGCTTTTCTCCTTTAATTTTGAGGATTGGGAAAGAAAGTAGGCAGGTGAATTGCTTGATTTAGAGAAACCCTGGCCATCACTTTTGGCATGAATGAAGGATTGGTTCTTAAAGAGACTCTGCCCTGATGGAAAATGAGAAATGGAGGTACTGCCATGAAGGCCTGCTGTATCTCCGAGACTCTTCTTGCTGAAGTAATTGCCAACAGGAAAACTGTTTTCCAGGAGAGAAATTGCAATTCTGAAGATGCTGCTGGCTCAAAAGGAGGAAGAGTTAATTTTTCCAAGACGAAGTTGAGGTCCCATGCAGGCACTGGTGGTTTTCTTGGAGGTTTAATATTCTTTATCCCTCTTAGAAACTGTCTTAGCAAAGGATGTGAAAACACAGGTGGATCACAGTTGTATTTTGCTGAAATTGCTGAAGCGTGTATTTTTATGGAAGAATATGAAAGGCCATTGTGAAGCATTTCTGCCAAGTATTCTAGTATCTGTGGGATGCTCATTACTGATGCATCCTGACCCTTTTTGGCATTCCAGATGTTGAATTTCTTCCATTTGGCTGAAAAAGTTTTTCTGGTGGAAGGCCTGCGCGCTTCCAGTAAGATCTCTTGAACTTTTTTGGAGAGAGAGATATGGGGAGAAGTCATGGAACCCTCCAAGTTGTCAGTTGCAATGTTTGCAGGTTGGGATGAACAGTCCTGTAATTGTGCTGAGTTACAAGCAGAGGCCATTGAGGCAGGAGCCACGGCTTGGTGTGAGTTATGCTCCTTAGTAATGGATACCAGTGCTGTCTTGGCCAGTCTGGAGCTATCAAAATGCCTTTCGGTTGTTCTGCTTTGATCTTCAGTAACACCTTGGTCATTAATGGTAGAGGTGGAAAAGCATAGATTGTTAGAGAATTCCAGCTGAAGGAGAGAGCATCCATTCTCCAGGCTTGAGGATGGTGTGTCCTTGAGCAGAACTTCTTCAGATGATGACTGAGGTGTGAGGCAAAGAGATCTATGTCCGGCCTTCCCCATGCATGAGTTATTTGTGAAATAATGTCTGGATGCAACATCCATTCGTGCGGGTCCATAATGTTTCTGCTTAGACTGTCTGCCAGAACATTGTCCTTGCCTGGGACAAACTGGGATTGCAGCTGTATGTTCAGTTTCTGGGACTTTTCCCAAAGAGTCATTGTTAGTCTGCAGAGGGGGTAAGAATGTGTGCCTCCCTGTTTGTTTATGTACCACATAACAGTGGTGTTGTCTGTCTTTATTAGCAGATGACCTTGCTGAAGAATTTTTCCGAAGGCCTCGATTGCATGAAACACTGCCAACATCTCTTTTTGATTTATGTGCAGATGCAATTCTCGGGGTGCCCATTGCCCTTGAATGCATCTGCCCTCCATGTGCGCCCCCCATCCATGATCTGAGGCGTCTGTTGTAATGGTTTGGCTTGCTTGAGGTTTGTTGAAAGACATGCCTTTGTTTAGCTGGCTTGCTTGTGCCCACCACAAAAATTCCTTTTGTAGACATGGAATGAGTGGAATAATTGCTTCTAAGTTGTGGCTGTGTTGAGACCATAAACTTTTTAGGTACCATTGTAGTTTTCTCATGTGTAGTCTTGCCAGTGGAATCAGAAGAATGCAAGATGCCATGAAACCCAGGGCCTGCATGATTTTCCTTGCAGTCATCTGGGTGTGCTTTGCTAGGCTTTTGAAGTAATCTGGTAATTGTTCTTGTTTTTCTTCTGTGAGGAAAGCCATTTGTGAGTTTGTGTCCAGTTTGGCTCCTAGAAAAATTATTTGTTGGGATGGCAGTAGTCTTGATTTTTGAATGTTGACTGTGTATCCCAAAGCCTGTAGTAAGTGAATGACATAGTCCAAGTTTCTTATCAAGGCTTGCTTGCTGTCCGCTTGTATAAGGCAGTCGTCCAGGTAAGGGTATATTTGTATCCCCTGAAGTCTGCAATGTGCAATTACTGATGCCAGGCATTTCGTGAATACTCTGGGCACAGTAGATAAGCCAAAAGGCAATGCTGAGAATTGATAATGCTCTGACCCTGCAAGAAATCTGAGGTATCTTCTGCAGCTGTGTCTGATTGGGACATGCAGGTATGCCTCCTTGAGGTCCAGAGTAACCAGCCAAGACCCCTTGCCCAGCATGGGAAGAAGTTGCTGTAACGTCAGCATTTTGAATTTTGGCACAATGAGAAAAGTGTTTAGAGCGGACAAGTCCAGTATAGGTCTCCATTGTTTTTCTTTTCTTGGAACAAGGAACAGTCTTGAGTAGAATCCCTGGCCTTGTTCCTGAAGAGGAACCTTTTCTATTGCTTTGATTTGTAGCAGCTTTGAACCTTGTATGAGTGCCTCTGCCCTTTGATTTTGTGGCAGGTTTGGCATGCCTTGTCTTGTTGGTAAGGTAAGGAAGTGGAACCTGTAACCTTTGTCTATTATGTCCAAAATCCATTTGTCCTTTGTAAAAACGTGCCAATTTTTTGAAAATAAAGATAATTTTCCACCTAAAGGTGCTTCTCTTTGAGCCTTGGTCGGCGGTGTCAAAGTCAAGTCATTGTGATTGCCCCTGTGGAGCAGTATAAGTCCCTGCGCCACTTCTCTGATTAGTTGGTTGCCATTGGCGGCCCCTGTAGGAGCCTCGGTATTGCCCTCTACCTCGAGCATGCCTGTTTTTTCCCCTTTGGAACTTGTCAGTGTCTGGAAAGGACCAATTCTTCGAAGGCCAATTCCTACTGAACCTTGGTGGCTGAACCTGGAGGAAATCTTTGACTGTTTGTACTGATTTAGCCTTTTCCTCAATTGATTTCAACACACCCTGTGCATTAGCACCAAATAGCTTGTCTTTTTCCACAGGTGCATCTAGAAGCTTTACTTTAACATGATCTGGCAATGTCTGTTCTTTCAACCAAGCATGTCTACGATGACGGCCCCTGTCATAGCTGCCCTACATGAAGCTTCCAATGCATCATAACCACACTGAAGAAAATGATTGCTAACCTGCTGAGTATTATGAACCAAATCCTGCAAGGCCTTTCTATCTAAAGGCTCAGGAGAGGCTAACTTTTTCTGCAAATCATCCATCAAGAAATCCTGATACTGAAACATATGAAAAAGACAGTTAAGTGCCCTCATGGCAAGGGTGGATGAGGTATAAACTTTTTTACCCCACCTCTCCAGGGACCTAGATTCCCTGTCTGCGGGCAAAGGATTTTTGGCAGTGGAAGTGGCCACTCCTTTGGGCCCCTGAGAAATAGTTTCTACATCAACAGAGTGGGCCTTAAAGAGATGTTTATGAGTTTCAGGAACCCTGTAATATCTGTCTGGCTTGACATGAGCAGGAGGGAGAGAATCAGGAGAAGTACTGGTGTCTGAGAACACATCATCCAATACATCTAACACTGGGGGTATAGCTAAAGGCCTGTGCTGGGGTAACTTAAGGAAAGTCCGAAGCCTTTTCCTGAAGTCGGAGAAATCCTGGCCCTGCCACTGAAAATCCTCTCTCATGGAATGGAGAATTTCCCCGAAAGAAATATCCTCAGGAGGAGAGGCAGAGGGAATGGATTCATCAGCATCAGAATCCTCGTAGGCCGGGAAGGATTCTTCCTGGGAATCTGAATGGCCTGACTCACCAGAGGCTTCATCTGAGGAAAGGGTATCTGCCTGCTCAACCCTAGGCCTTTTGTCTGAAGGCGGCTGAGAACCTCTGTCTGGATGAGCCTGAGAGCCCCTGATTAAAGAAATTAGATCTGCAGCTAAAGTCATGATCTGTTTATCAGAAGTGGGATCCTGTGAAAAAGATTTAGGAGGGTGACACTTAGCCTGGCTGGCAGCCTTAGCACGTGTGTAGGCCTTGATGGACATAGACACAGAAGGCCTAGCTGCCCCAAGTGCTGGAGTAACTTTGTCCACCGGTATGGTGTCAGGCAAATCTTGGGCTTCGGTTTCAGGAGGAAAATCAACAACCGGCACCGGGGTAGCCTCCGGGACAGAAGTGTGAGGTAAAGCAGTGTCGTCGGCCTGGAGCAGTTGAATTACCGCCTCCGAAGAGACCGATGCACTCGAGGTAGGCTTTAGCGTGGTGTCGGTGGAAGTCGCGGGCCGCGAATGTCGGTCCCGGTCCTTCCGTTTTTTGGAAATATGTGCTGTCGGTAGTTCCGACGGCATGATATAGGAGTAATTTTCCCAAAAAAAGTCTTCAGCAAATTCTGCCCGGCGCCTAAGCGTTCGTTTATTGAAGCAAGCACAGGCAGCACAGGCCAAGACATCGTGGTCTGGGCAGAGGCAGGGAAGGCAGTAAGAATGGAAGTCCTTATTAGGTATTTGTTTACCACAAGACAAGCAATTATTAACTTTTGCAGTTTTATCTGACATCGGCTGAGGCAAGAAAAGGTTCCCCAACGGGGTTACTTAGCTTTTTGATGACTTCGGATCTGAAAACACAGGAGCTGGCCGACCGGCACTTGCGAACTGCTTCGGGCACCGCGCGGCAAGAAAGACTGGAGAAGATGGCATCGGCTGATGCTTTTATACCCCAGCCGCTCTGACGTTGGGGAAGAGGTGACATCAGCCGACGCCGGACCCAGACTTTGGAATCCGGCCGACCGAAGGGCTGTCTGAGGCAGGACAACCCATATGTCAGGACTGCAGTTGCATTCTTGAAGGACATCTGGAAATGACTGGCTCCCAGCCATAAGCGCAAGTGACTCCTAGATGCCCTGTCCATTTTGATATAGTATTAAGCATCCTTGAGGTCGATGGAGCACATCCATACTTCTTTTCCCAGTAACGGAAAAATAAACTGAAGGGTGACCATTCGGAACTTGGACTTTAGAACGTAGCGATTCAGTCAGCTGAGATCCAAGATGGGTCTCAGGTCCCCGTTTTTTTTCGGCACCAAAAAGAGTCTCGAGTAAGTCCCTAATCCGATCTGGTCTGAGGGGACAGGTTGGATGACTCCTTTTTCCAGCAACTTTGAAATTTCTAGTGTTGCGTGATCCCTTTGACTGGGTGGAATGTCTGGGATTCTCTTGGCTGGAGGGGGGTCTGATAAGGGGATGGAATAACCTCCGGTAACTATACGAAGCACCCATCGATCCTGAGTGATACTTGCCCAGGCTTCTGGGTACAACGAAATGTGGCCCCCGACTGGCTACGGAATAGCACAGTTGGGCAATACATCAGGGACGATGATAGGAAGGCCCGTGAAAGGAATCACTGTCTCCCGAATTGCGAGGGCCTCCTCTGCCCCTAGGGTGGCATCTCCCAGAATAGCCTCCCCCTCCTCTGCCTCTAGAGGGGGACTCACCTTGAGCAGCAGGGAAAGACTTCTGTGACTTTTTGAACCACATTTTTCCTCCCCTCTGAGCCTTGGGGTAAGGACTAGATGGAAGGGAAAAGTGGACCCCTACAGCAGACAGGGTCTTTCCCTCTTGCTCGCATCCAGTGAGGGTGTCTTTCACTTTGGTCCCAAAGAGTGAGGGACCCATCAAAGGGGGCATCAGTGAAGGAAGACTTGCAGACCTCCGTGAAATGACACAGGCGCATCCAGGCTTGCCTCCTAAGGGCTACACCTGAGCTAGCTGCCCTGCTCGCCCCTTCGGCTGCATAAGATATGAGCTTCATGGACGAGTTGACAATCAAGCCAAGAGTAGACAACTGGGCATTAACAGTCTGCTTTAATGCCTCAGGTACGTTACCCGTTAGATTATCTCCTAACTCTTTAAGGAGATCTCTCTGGAGCAGAGTAAAATGACAAAGATAATTCAGAGACCGAAGGGTGAAGGTCGTTGAGAGGATATGCTTCCCATACAAATCCATACTCCTGGACTCCTTGTTAGGAGGATGGATGGTGGAAGAAGACTCAATGGACGGAGGAACAAGACTCTGCTACTTCCTGCTGAGTGGCCGCCGCCACCACCATGGCATCCACAGAAACACCTTTGGACAGGGACTCTTTCCCAGGGGGAGCTGAAAGAAATTTATTAGGGCGTCTGGGTACAGGTTCCACTGAGTCAGGAGTCTCCCACACCCTTCGACAGATCAAATCTAAGAGCTCATCGAAGGGTGGAGACACCCAGGAGGCAGAGGGTTGAGCCCCAAAGGCCTTGAGGAATACAGACTCCTCAGAGGGGGGTTTTGGATGACCAGCCGCCTCTCTGCCTCAAAATCTCTTGGATGTCAGAGAAAGAGATGTCATCGGAGAATGACTTGGGGGACCCCTCTGACTCTTCGAGGTCAGTATCAGAAGTGAGAGACTCATCCTTGGAGTCTACGTGCTTCCTCTTGCACAACTTCTTTCTTGGGGGATCCTCAGGCACAGACTCCGAGGGGCCCTCAGAAAGTTGGGGACAGCTCATGAGGGTATCCCCAGACCTTGGGGCTCCACAGTCAACCGATAAGGGGACATCAGAGGCTCTCACCAGTGTGGAAGGGGATGCAATGACCGATCCAGGTGATGTCATTGAAGATCTGGACAGTGCGCTCCTCATGGCCTCGAAGGCGGGTCCCCCGAATCAGAGGACCGACTAACCTCTGAGGCCATGACCGGAGCCGAAGTTCCCCAAGCCGAAGTGCTGAGAGGGAGGCTTGGAACAGACAAAAGTCCCAAAGTATCCCCCTCGGGCCCGACAGAGGAAACCAGAGTTCCGAAACCAGAGGACAGAGCCAACATGGATTTGGCGCCCGGCGCACCAAAAAAGCCAACAAGAGTAGGTATCGGGCTGGCAACACATCACCCGGAAACACTCCAGCTCTCAAGACAAGGAGGTGCTCGGAGGAGGAACCATTGGTGCACATCTCAGCACTCACATGGGCCGGAGGGTGAGCTGAAAATAATTTTGCCAATACAGGCGACTGCAGGAGCCTCTGGACCATCCTATCCACATCCAAATCAGAGAGTCTGGAGGATTTGTAGGAGAGAGAAGGTGACTGTGACCTACTATCTGGAGATCCATGTCTAACACTAGGAGACCAGCTCCGAATGGGCTCTAACAGAATTGGAGCCGAGGCTGATTCAAGAACCACAGCTACCTCCTGCGGCCCCGAGGACAGAGGGAGCCGAGGAGGTAGAATCCAATTTGGTAGTCTTCTCCGGTGGCTCCGATGAAACAGATGGAGCCGGAGATCTCTTCTTAGCCTTAGAAGTCTTGGCTTTAGTTTGTGAACCAGAGGAAGAGTCCAAGGACTCCTCGAAGGAAGGCTTTAGAAGACCCTTCAGTATAAGTTTATTTTTTCTTTCCTGTAGCACCGTCGGACTGAAGGTGTGACAAAAGCTACAGGACTCTTGTAAATGTATAGCCCCCAGGCAGTATACACAAACGTAATGTCCATCTGTTATGGACATCTTGTAGCTGCATTTAGAACATTTCTTAAACCCAGAGGGTTTATGTTCCTTTTGCTCCTTTGACATATCAATAACCACTGCACACAACACAAACAAGCAACAGGACCCTAGTCCAACAATGGTTAAGGCGGGAAACTACCACTAACAACTACTGACAAGAATCTCTAACTTAAACAATTCTTGGCACGACTAACCCACACACACAGAAGCGAGGAAAAAAATGCTTTTTACACAGGAAATTAGGACAAAACTATACAACGGAGGGAGAACCAGGTCCTCTAATTTAAACTGGCCTAGCCCGTAGGAACAGAGGGATACCAACAAAACAAATCACTTACACCACAACACACGCTAAACAACAAGAGGAAATAGCTATTAAAATAGCTTTTGTGAGGAAAAAACACAATATTCAGTGAGAAAAAAGAAGTTTTAAAGCTACTTAGCCACAGCTAAGTGAGACCACGTCCTAGCTACACGAATGGCAAACGAGATCCGAGGCTATGGAGCGGTGCAACATGGGATACCAGGTTAGCCCAGCCAATTAGAGACTTTGTGCTAGAAAAATAAGTTGGCAGAGTCGGAGCCGATGTTCAGCTCCGAACCCATGAGTAAGAATGTAGGCGAGATTGGACCACATAACATCCAGTTATTTTGCATCTGAAATGCCTAAATGTTATATTAAATAGCATGAGCAACTCAAATGCTACAATAAAATGCTTTTATTTGGGCAAGAAACTGAAGTTATCTTCTTGGCCCAGAGTATGGTTTGACCTGCAAAATCTCATATTTCTACTACAAAAAAGACTCTGTTTGGACATTTCAAAAGATGGCAACTCTATACTGACACCACATGAGCAGGTTTTGTTATACCTGACCTTTGCACTGCCCTAGTTCCACACAACACTGTGTGGCAACAGCAGTAAGGAGTAAACCATCCAAACCTGTATGCTACCGTTGGGGAGTCTTTCAACAAATTAAGACACCTTAGTAGCATTACGAATTAATTGTAAATAAACAAACATCCATGTTGGACTCACCCACAAAATCAAAAATGTGAAATTTTGCTTAAAATTATATTCACGGTTATTGCAAAGCATTGGATTTCAATTTGTTCACGGTTGTAAAAATTCAGTCATTTATCATCTTAAGGTGCTTCAGTTAAAGAATTACATTTTGTGCAACGATTAGGAAAAAACCTGCTAACTATATCTTCAGAGGTCGCAGGAGTTTTGCCCTTTTCACTTCCCCCCTGAAAGTTACAACAGACTTAAAGGGGGCTGTCTGCAGAAAAGACATCATGCGTAGTAGTGTAGCCCTATTTTTCTTGTGGCGCCCATTTTATTTATTGGAATACAATACTTTTGTAAGCTATTTGTAGATACTGGTTGCTAAAAAATATGCCAGTAGTGGTTCGTTTTAAGGAGCACTTGAAAATGTATAGGGATTAAAAGCGAAAGGCACAATTAGTTTCTGTCGGCTATCAGCAGCAGGCAACTTAAGTGTTCTTAAAATGTGCACTTTGAGATGCATCTTTATGCAGTTATGCTAGGGCTTACTTTCTTCTAAGCTCTTTGGTCAATCCTCTAGAGACAGGTTAACTAAACTAAGCAGGTAACTCATACCACTCATCTGTCCAGATTTTCGCCTCCCTCATTATTTTAGACTTTGTCCAGATTTCTTGCCCTAAGAGGTTGAGAGGTATCGGCAGGTTATGAGATGGTGGCACAAAGCTGACTTCCCATAAATTAAAGTGTAATCGGGTGCACAAATCATTTGGCATTCCTTGTTTTCGCAATATTTACAACACAGCATATTTTCACACTTATGATAACAAGGTGTAAAGATACAATTATCACTCTCCCTCCAATATCTGTGTCCCCAGGCTAACCGGCTGCATCATTGCTATGTACTGAAAATGGGCATTGCTTACTCTCAGCCAGAACAAAACTCACCTATTTTATTTACATTGTTACAAATCTGTTGGTTTACTTGTATCTAAATATCACGTTAGTTGTTTGACCAACAGTTTTTCACTTTTTTTTCCTTCTGATGATAGCAGTAGGATATGTACTTAAGCACCACAAATCAAGATTGCCCTATAAGAAACATTTGTTGCTAACCCAAAAGAAAACCTGAATACAAAAAGGCAAAATATAAGACTTCTCGGAATCTGATTTACTTACCTTAGAATGTACTCATTTTGGCCATGATGAGCAGAAAGCTTGGCCACGAAAGAGCTATGTTGATGAGCAGAAAACTTGGCCACGAAAGAGCTATGTTGATGAGCAAAAAGATTTTAAAACCCGACCTAATTATGAATCCTTTAGACAGAGTTAACTCTAAACATCTTACCTACAGAATCAGTGTTAATTTTTAAAATGTTAGCCCTATTAACTAGATAAGCCAGATACCAATACGGCAACTGCAGCTCTAAAACATCCTCCTTACACTTCTATAATAAATCGGCAGCACTTCTAATAACACGGATATGGCTAATGGCAGCCGTTCCCTACACTTTTAATGGATAAGGCAGCAGTTCCTTAAATTTCTACACTGCTGGTGGTTGCTGTAAGTAAAATAAGTAAAATAAGCACAGACACACACACACACACACTTCTAATAATACAGCAGTAACATTAACATACATTGGGACATGCACAGCTGTAAAATAAACCAGATACTAACGACATTGGCAGCAAATGCAGCTCTAAAACATCTTTACATTTCTAATATTGCAACGGCAACATTATCGAGCTTAACTTACTTGTATTGAGGATGGAAACACTTCTAATATGGCAATATTTACGAACCACATTGCTGGTTGCTGTACTGTATGTAAAATAAACACAGATACACACCCCCTCCAGCCCTAAGCCGAATTCCAACAGGCTGGCAAGTCTGCTCATGATGCTGATTTTCATCGCGTGTGCCCCTGCACGTGATGACATAAGCAAAATTTGAAAAACAACATGGGAAATTTGGAAATTAAAAGGGCCACTCAAAAATCCGTGACACCCCATGATTTTCACCCCAAAAACGGTAAATACCAAGGAATTCGGTATGGTTGAGAGGTATGGAGGGTAGACGTTTGAAAAAGATGTATGAAAATATTTGACATGGAAAATGTGAATTCAGAGCTAGCAGTTCAGAGTGAATTGACATATTATTCCCCAAAATACAAAAACTGGGTTAGGCTAGAAAGAATTTACATTTCACAGGAACATGTGCATTTAACTGAAGGTCTTGATACGCACCCAATAACTATTTCAAATCATGCACCAACAACTACTAAAATAAAAATACAGGGTAATGAAATAAAAAAACGAGACACTGGTGCTTTCCCACGTATCTGTTGGAGAGGAATTTAAGGAACGGGCAGTGGATATAATTTAGGAGCTACTAGAGAAAAATGAAATTTCTTCTGATAATACAGCTGGGGAGTGGCATAAAATTAAAGTAGACTTTAAAAATAAGGTGGAAATAAAAGAAAGGGAGATGTAGTTAAGAAGTAACTAGAATTATTTTCAGGGACTGACAAATGTTGAAGTATTGCAAAATAGGGGAAATCTCACAGAACAAGCAAAGGAGCAAATGCAGGATACTAAACAGAAAATAAAGGATTACCTAAATAATATGCGTAATTTCCGATAACTCTAGAGCACAAGAACTTTCAGCCCAATGACTCAGGCAACAGAAAGTAGAAAGGGCTGTCACCAGCCTTAGGGAGCCTATATCAATGCAGTTAACAAAAGATCCTGTAGAGGTATTAGAAATATTTCAGAAATTCTATGAAAGTCTGAATAAAGCGGAGAACTATGGAAATCAAGAAAAGGTACAAATGGAAATGTTTATGGAAGATTTAAACATGCCAAAGTTAGAGGTATATGATGCTCAATTACTAACAGTTAGGATAGAAGCAACCAATCAACTAGAAAGTCCCCAGGAACTGATGAAAAAATGAGCCAAATGGAATGGATGAAAGCTCCAAAAACTCAAATGAACAGCAACAAAGCTAAAATCCACAAGACAGCTTGGGTTTATTAAACAAATAATTAAAACACTAAAAAAGGCAGTAAAATGGATAAGTGCTTAAGGAATACCCTTCTTCAGATCCTCTACCACATTTATAAGTACCATTCTACATGGTAATGGGCTTATTAGCCATCATCTTGTCACCACATAACAGTCAAATTTGGCTTATTCTTGAAGGAGGATCTAGGAACTTCTATTTTCTTCAAAGATGTATCTGCGACTATATATTACATATCTGCTGAACATCTTAAGTATACGTAATAGCGCATCTCATACTATCTGTAGTTCCTTTTCTTCCAGTTTTAGCCCTTCCTTTGTCACAATAACATTTTTTTTTCTTGCTGGACTCATTAGATCAACTGCCACTTTCCCATTATTTCATTTGGTTTGTAACCTCTTTGATGTAAGCATTCTTTCACATGACAATTTTCAGTGCCCTGGTCTCCTTGCTTAGTAGTCAGCTGAACCTCAATAATAAGCTGCAGAAAAACATGGGGGAATGCATACTTTTACGATGCAATAAATGATTATGTCAGCAATATTTACGATACATCATTGTATCTATAGTATCTCTTTTATCCTTCAAGATAGTGACATCCAGAAAATTAATCCTATCTGATGCAATATGGACCTCAAAGTCTAAAAAATGTGTAGTGGATCTCAAATACTCAAAGGCTTTCAACTCCAAGACTTAACCTTGCCATTGGAGAAAGATATCATCCACAAACTGTTTATAGAACAGTAGCTTTTCACCCCATCTGTTCTCATTAAATATGAAATCCTTCTCCCATTGTGATAATACAATACTAGAGTACAAATTTGCACATGGGGTGCCCACAGCAACACCCCATCTCTGCAAATAATATTGTTATAAGTTAGTACATTATTCCTCAATATTATGTCCAACAGCATACAAATCTGTGACGTGCTGCTTCTCACAAGTATCATCTATTGTCAGAAACCTTCACATATTCTCTATCCCATAGTTATTAGGGATGAGTGTAAACAAACTTCTAACAACCATAGTGATCATAATTACTGTTTTCAAAGATCGAACACTCTTAGTAAACATAGAAAGGCTCAAGAGAAAGTCCTCTATCTCTCAACACTGTAAAGACTTTAGTCAATCCTCTTTTCAGATGATATTCCACATAAATAGGCCGAGGTTCCATGAACCATCCACTGCTCGACACTATAGGGCACATGGGTGGGTCTAGATAATATTTACAGATCATTGGTAGTCTTTGAATGACAGGGACCAAGGCAGAATTAACTTCAAAATAATGAAATAGGTCATGACTAATGACCCTTGTCAGCATAAGGTCTTGCAGTTCCATGCTTACCTTTTTTAAAATTTTATCCACTTGAAATTTATGTATCCACTTATAGGTATTTACACCTTCCAATAGTCATGTCATTCTATCAACATACCAGGTCCTGTCCAATACCAAGGCTCCTCCTTTGTCCGCTGGTCTGAAGACTAAGCAATCATTATTCATTAAGTACTTTAGAGACTGACGCTCATCCATGGTTAAATGACAAAAACGTTTTCCATTTCCATTATATCCATTATTCCTTAATCTTGTAACCTCATCTTCACACATCTTAAAGTTCTCTATAACTACATGTAGAGATAGAATCAATGGACTTGATTTCTAAAATACTGCTGCTTCTGTATCAGTCTGTACTCTACTTTCATCTTTGAACATATTCTTTAATATTAAATTCCTAGCAGAGCATTTAAGAGCTATGATAAATTCACTAAGTCTTGATGGCAGCAAAGGAATGAAGGTTGAACCTTTATTAAGAAGACTGTTGTCTGCCTCATTTAATGGGTATTGAGATAATTTTACTACCTGCATTGTATCTGCAACTGGGGAAGAATTTCCATACATTAAATCTAGGTAGAAGCCTCTCTCTTTTTTCCCCATCTCGACTCAAGAACGATCTTTCCTGTGTGATTATCTCTGTTACAGCAATATGGGAAGGTCTGAAGAAAACGGCAAATGCATTGCCATTTCTTTTGGGTGTGTCCCTGTGGCATTCTGCATCGATGTTCCTTGCATAATGTCCTCTTGAACATTTAGAGAGCTCGTGGGACCAGTATTAAGGTTTAAAATTGCACCTCCAACTGAAGCATCAATTCTAACTCCTTCTGACACCATATCTCGTTTTTTCTTCTTTCTGGTATCCTTATTAACAGGTGTGATGCCACACCTCTTTTGCACAGGAGGAACTACTTCACTCTCTCTGGTTACATGGGTATTCTCACTTCTTTTCACTTGTTTATCAGTTGTTATGCATGGCCATTCAAAAATATTACATTTCTTGAAATCTTTAAAATCCCTTACCAACTTCTTTATTTTAACTTGTTTAAGCTGATCATCGTAAACTGTAACGGTACATTGTAAACTCTCTAATTTCAAAAGGAATGCCTCCATTAGTGCATCTTCCAACTCAACTTGTTTGCTCTCTAACATGCTGAGCAGCTTCTTCCATGGGCTTAAAATGGTCAGTCAATCAACAATCTGATATATTTAAAACTGGTTTCTAAATTAATGCATTGCCACTTAGCTAGTAGATCTGGATATAAATTCATGTAAGAAGGCATGCATTTTACTCTCAAGCCTCTGGAAACATTATAATGGAGACACACTTCCAGATGAAAATGCTGCCATTGCAGCCTTTTACATTTAAAAGCAGTGTCCTCAATCTGTTTAAAAATAGTATTAAAATGTTTCATGGAAATCCACACTACTATCTTGGCAGCCCGCTTGAATGAGGTTAAGGTGCAGCAGCAGATTCAGGATCACCATTAACATATTTTTTATACAATTACCTTTCATTCTTTTGCTGCTAGCTCCACTTGCTATATCATTTTCTCTCTCCAGCCGATAACTTAGCTTAACATTTTTACCCTCCGCCATGTGTCGTACTGCAAGTACAAATACAAATAGCAAAAACGAGCCAAACAGAACGGATGAAAGCTCCAAAAACTCAAATGAACAATAGCTAAAATACACAGAATGGCTTGGAAGGGTATTCTGAAAGCACTTATCCATTTTACTGCCTTTTTGAGCGTTTTAATTATTTTTTTAACCCAAGCCATCCTGTGGATTTTAGGAATTAATGATATTCCTGTGAAAGTTTGGAAACTAGGTAACGATCGGGAAGGTTTTGTTTAACAGTATTTTAAGAGGAGGACAAGTACCAACATTCTGGAAGAAAGTAATGGTAGCTGTAATACCTAAAGAAGGTAAAGATCCAGGTAAAGAAGGCAAAGATCCAGCATGATACAGGCCCCATTTCAATACTAAACCAGGATTATAAAGTGTTTATATCTATAATGGCTAAAAGAATGGCAAACGTGATGCCAAAATTGATAGATATGGATCAATGTGGTTTTGTAGAGGGGGAGGCAAACATTTGACATTAACAGAACACTGATGATTCAGAGGGAAGCATAATGTAAGAAAATACCACTACTGTTCATGGGTCCTGATGCAGAGAAAGCATTTGACAGCGTAAGCTGGGATTTTATGAGCAAAGCAATGGACACATTTGCATTCCCTGATATAATAGGGTTGATTGTATTTACTATCATTGGAAAAAAGGAACTCAGAAATTCAGGAATATAATTGGTATGGTAATCAAGAAAAGTGGAGTTTATTTGCAGATGACATTTTATACCTGACAAAACCAGAAAAGGATATTAAAATGTTGTGAAACACTTTCAAACAACTTCAAATCTTTTCAGGATACAAAATTAATGTAGCTAAAACAATGGCAATAGCAGTAAATTATGTACACACACGAACTGGTTCAGCAATATCTACATTTATGGAGACATGATAAAATGAAATATTTAAGAGTATGGATTAAAATTATTCTGGTGTGGCAGCTAAGGATATGTGGGGAAAAGACTAAGCAAAAGATAACACAAAAACTGAGAAACTAGAAACTCTACTAAACGGATAGCAAGATACAAGCAGTTAAAATGTTTTTAGCTCCTTTAGTCTTATAACACAGGTCAGACATATTATTCTCAACCAGAGAAGTTGTGAATAGCAGCTGAATGATTTCATCTCTGAAGGAAAGATGACAAGAGTTAAGTGGGATAAGCTGATTCTTGAACAGAACAAGGTAGACTGGGACTGCCCGATTTGAAGGGGCATTTCAGAGCTACATGGTTAGGGTTCCTATACATAGCACAAGCAGAAACCTACAATTCAAAATGGAAAGGGATGATGATGAAACAGGGGGGAAAGCACAAGAAAAGTACAGTTTTGTACCTACCATAAATGTAGATGTTAGAGTGCTCATACAGCTGCAGTCATAACAGATGGGTTATCCTGCCATCAGGCGGGTCCTCGGTCGGCCGAATTCCAAAGTCTAGGTCCGGCGTCTGTTGTCATCGCTTCTTCCCTGACGTCAGTGCGGCAGGGGTATAAGAGAGCAAGCCGACGCCATCTTCTTCAGTTTTTCTTGCCCCAGATGTCAGGGGCCCCCAGAAGGAAGGAAAAACAAACTTATGTAATCATGCAATATAGAATAATCAAAAGACAGTAGTTTGCAAGCAAATACACCATAAAAGAATACCCCAAATAGGTTGTATGAGAAGGTGTTTGTCATAAGGCCTGTCCTAAGAGGGGATGGAGGGAGGACAACCTGGACTGCAGCTGTATGAGCACTCGAACATCTACATTTATGGCAGGTACAAAACTGTACTATGTTCATCGTGCATACAGCTGCAGTCATAACAGATGGGCAGAATCCCAAAGCTATGTAGGGTTGGCAGGCACTAAGTGGAACTAGGAGGAGCAAGGATGCCCTGCAAGACAGCTGTGGCAAATCCCGCTCTAAATTTAGAGTAAAGTGGAAGGTGACAGTGTTTGGAGAAAGTGTGCACTGAACTCCAAGTGGCTGCTTCCAAAATGTCCTTGGTAGGAACCCCCCTGAGGAAAGCTGCAGAGGTAGCTGTGGCCCTTGTGGAGTGGGATCTGATGCTTGAAGGCACAGCTTTTCCATGAAATGAGTAACAAAAGCGTATGCAGTGGGCTACCCATTTTGAGATGGCCTGTTTGGAGATGGCCTTTCCTTGAGCACCTGTAGCATAGGACACAAAGAGTTGCTTGGATTTCCTGAATGGCTTTGTCCTGTCCAAATAATAACAAAGTTGTCTGTGAATGTCCAAGGAATGCAGTAGTCTTTCCCCTTTGTTTTGTGGGTTAGGTTAAAAGGTATGCAAGTGAATAGTCTGACTCAAGGCTACACTGGATACTACCTTTGGCATAAAGGTAGGGTTGGTTCATAAAGAAACTCTGTCCTGATGGAAAATGATGAAAGGTTGCACAGCCATGAGGCCTGTAGTTCCGAAACCCTGCATGCTGAGGTGATGGCCAGAAGGAAGGCTGTTTTCCATGACAAGTATTGTAGTTCTGTTGAAGCAGCTGGCAAAAATGGAAGAAGGGTCAGCTTTTCCAATATGAAGTTGAGGTCCCAAGCAGGGACTGTTGGTTTCCTTGGGGGTTTTATATTCTTAGCCCCTCTGAGGAACTGTCTTGAGAGGATGAGAGAATAAAGAAGGGTCTGTGTTGTATTGTGCAGAAATGGCTGAAGCATGGATTTTGATGGAGGAGAAGGAAAGTCCACTGTTTAACATCTCAGCTAGATACTGTAAAATTTGAGGTAAATTTATTTCCCAAGGATTCTGGCCCTTTTTCTGATTCCAGGCACAAAACCGTTTCCATTTGGTGGAGTAGGCTTTTCTAGTAGAAGGTCTTCTGGCCTCCAAGATGACATCCTGCACCTCCTTGGAGAGGAGGGTCTGTTGGGAAATCAAGGGATTCTCCATGCAGCTAGATTTAGGGTTTTGAGCTGGCTGTGAAGAGTTTTGAAGTTGTGCTGGGACAACAGAAGAGGCACTAGAGGTAGGATCCATGGTGGGGAATGCGTGAGGCTCTTCAGGAGTGGATACCAGTGTTGTCTTGGCCAATCTGGAGCAATGAGAATCATTTTCGGCCTCTCTGCTCTGGCTTTTAATAGAACTTTGGGCAGCAGAGGGAGAGGCGGAAAGGCATAGACTGTCAATGTTGTCCAATTGAAAGAAAGTGCGTCCACTTTCCAGGCCTGTGGATGATAGGTCCTTGAGCAAAATTTTTTCAATTGGTAATTTCTGTGGGTAGCAAAGAGATCTATGTCTAGCTGTCCCCATGCCTGAGTTATCATTGTGAAAACTTGAGGATGCAACTTCCATTCGTGTGGATCTGTCATATTTCTGCTTAGGCTATCTGCCAGTATGTTCCCTGGCAGGAATTGCACCTGAAGTTGGATTTGCAATTCCAGAGCTGTGTTCCAAAGGGTCATGGCTAGTCTGCACAGGGGGTATGAATGAGTTCCCCCCGTTTGTTTATGTACCACATCACTGTGGTGTTGTCTGTCCTTATCAATAGCTGGCCTGGATGCAGTAAGTCTTTGAATGCCATAATAGCATTTTGCACTGCTAGCATTTCCTTTTGGTTGATGTGTAGGTGCTTCTCTTTTTGGGACCATTTTCCCTGAATGCACTGATCTGTCATGTGTGCCCCCCAGGCATAGTCCGAGGCGTCTGTTGTGATGATTTGAGTTCCTTGAGGTATGCAAAAAGGGAGACCTATGTTTCTTTGGCATGCTTGAGCCCACCACAGAAATTCCTTTTGAGGACATAGAATGAGTGGTATAATTGTTTCCAAACTGTGGCTGTGTTGAGACCATATGTTTTTTAGGTACCATTGAAGTTTCCTCATATGCAGCTTTGCACATGGGATCAGCAGGATGCAAGATGCCATGAATCCCAGAGCCTGCAGGACTTTCCTTGCAGTCAGCCTGGTGAAGTTTGCTATTTTGCTGAAGTATTGAGATAGTTGCCCTTGTTTGTATGGCGTGAGGTAGGCCATCTGGGTGTTTGTATTCAAGCTGGCACCCAGGAAAATTATTGTTTGAGAGGGTATTTAGTTTTGATTTCTTTTTGTTGACTGTGTATCCTAGGAAGTTAAACAGTTTTATTACAAACGCCAGGTGTTTCAGAAGTATGTCCTTGCTGTCCGCTTGGATCGGGCAGTCGTCCAGATATGGGTATATTTGTATTCCTCGAAGTCTGCAGAAGGCAATTACTGATGCCAGGAATTTCGTAAACACTCTGGGCGCAGTAGATAAGCCAAAGGGCAATGCAGAGAATTGATAATGGGTTGAACCTGCAAGAAATCTGAGGTATCTTCTGCAATCTTGTCTGATAGGGACATGCAGGTATGCCTCCTTGAGGTCCAATGTTACCAGCCAAGACTCCTTGCCCAGCATGGGAAGAAGCTGCTGTAATGTTAGCATCCTGAATTTTGGTACCTGTAAATATGTGTTTAGGTTGGATAGGTCTAAAATAGGTCTCCAATCTTTGTCTTTCCTTGGTACCAGGAATAGTCTGGAATAAAACCCTTGACCTTGTTCTTTTGCAGGTACCTCTTGAATAGCTTTCATGTCCATGAGAGCTGAAATTTGTTTTTGTGCCTCTGCCCTTTGATTTTGTGGCAGGTTTGGCATGTCTCTCATTTTTGGAAGGGTGTGAAAGTGGAATCTGTAGCCTCTGTCTATAATGTCCAGAATCCATTTGTCTTTTGTGACATGCCAATTTTTTGAGAATGCCAGTTTTCTGCCTAAAGGTGCTGCCATTAAAGCTCTGCTTGGCAGGTAAAGGGGAAAGTCATTGTGTCTGCTTTCTGAATGACTGTGATCTATCTTCTCCACCTCTTGGGGTTGGTGCTTGCCATTGTCTGGCTCTGAATGATCCTTGAGATTGCCCTCTAACCCCTCGGGCTCCTGTATCTGCTGTCCGTGGCTGGAAAGGACCAATTTTTTGAAGGCCAGTTTCTGCTGAAACGTGTAGGTTGTACCTGCAGGAAATCTTTCACTGTTTGCATTGATCTCGCCTTTTCCTCCATTTTCTTTAGTACCTTCTCAGCTTTAACACCAAACAATACATCTTTTTTAAGAGGTGCATCTAGTAATTTAGCTTTGACATGATCTGGTAAAGCTTGCTCTTTGAGCCAAGCATGTCTACGTATGACAGACCCTGTAACAGCAGCTCTACATGAGGCCTCTAAAGCATCAAAACCACACTGCAAGGTATGTTTACCCACTTGCTCTGCACTATGCAACAAATCCTGGAACTCTTTTAAATCTGGTTGTTCTGGTTGTGTCATTTTGTTTTTCAACTGAGATAACAAAAACTGTTGATACTTTAACATATGGAACTGACAGTTTAATGCCCTCATGGTTAAGGTGGCCGAGGTATACACCTTTTCCCCCCACCTTTCTAAAGTTCTGGAATCTCTCTCAGAAGGTAATGGGTTTTTAGCAGTAGAGGCCTTAATTCCCTTGGGACCCTGTGAAATAGTTTCTGGATCAGCAGTATGGCTTTTGTATAGGAACTGGTGTGAATCAGGAACCCTGTAATACCTGAATGGTTTAACAGGAGCTGCAGGTAAAGAATCTGGGTTGAGGCTGGCTTCTGTGTACACATCATCTAATATATCTTAGACAGGAGGGATAGCCAGAGGCCTATGCTGGGGGAGCAAGAGAAAATCCCTGAGCCTTTTCTTGGAATCTGAGTAATCTTGGCCTTCCCAGTGAAAGTGTTCCCTCAAAGTATGTAGGGTTTCCCCAAAAGAGTAGTCCTCAGGGGGGGGGGGGGGGACCGAGGGAATAGACTCTTCTGCATCAGAGTCTTCGAAAGGAGAATATGTATATTCCTGGTCCTCAGAATGTTCCGAGGTAATAGAGGCTTGATCTGAGGAAGGGTAGTCTTCCTCTAATCTGGGTCTTTTGTCCGAGGGGGGTTGGGAACCAGTGATAAGAGTAATCAAATCCTCAGCTATTTTGAACATCTGTTTTTTAGGCATGGGGCCTTGAGAGGGGGTCTGAGGTCCTTGTTTTTTTAGTCTTCATGGCTGCTTTAGATTTTGTGAAAGCCTTAATAGAGAAGGAAGGCCTGAAGACACCTTGAGAAGTGGGCAGGCCTGTCTAAACTCTGAGTTTCCCCGCCAAGAGTGGCGTCGGTATCTGTAGTCGGAATGGGGGCAGAGGAGCCTGCGACCTCAGGCACAGAAGATACCGGTAATGAAGTGTCATCGGTACTCAGGGGCTGCGTAGGCGCCTCGCTGGAACCGGAGAACTGGTAGTCGGCCTTAGCGAGGTGTCAGAAGTCGCGGACCTCATATGTCGGTCCTTATCTTTGCGTCTTTTACTCAAAACAGGTGTCGGAGTATCCGACGCTATAATATAATTAAATTTTTTACCAAAATAGTGATGGGCGAACTTTGCCCAACGCTTAATAGTGCATTTGTTGAATCTAGCACAAAAACGGCAGGCCGAGATGTCGTGGTCTGGGCCTAAGCAAGGAATACAGAAAGTGGAAATCCTTATGCGGTATTTGCTTCCCACATGAAATGCAATTAACTTTGTCTAACATCGGTCTGAGGCAAGAAAAGTTTCCCCAACGGGGTACTTAGCTTTCAAGAAGACTTCGGCTGAAATATTTTCGTAAATCTCAGGAGCTGGCCGACCGGCACTTGCAAACTGCTTCTGCTTCGGGCACCGCACGGCAAGAAAGACTGAAGATGGCATCAGCTGGCTCTTTTATACCCCTTCCACACTGACGTCAGGGAAGAAGCGACGACAACCGACGCCGGTCCTAGAGTTTGGAATTTGGCCGACCGAGGACCCGCCTGACGGCAGGATAACCCATCTGTTATGACTGCAGCTGTATGCACGATGATCATCAAGGAGCGACTGAGACTTTGGATGCAGATCTTTAAGGAGAATAATAATAATACAGAATATTATATTCATAAAGTAGAAAGTATTCTAAGAACTAAGCAAACATGGAAATGGAAAAAGGAGAATCTGCCAATAGGGATGACTGCAATTAGGAATTCAGAAAAGAGGCAAGAAGGGGCTGGAATTTACTGGAGAAAACTGGCAAAGGAACCAAGGTATTTGGAGCAAATAACTAGAGAGAGAGAGGTAACAGAATGTGAAGACGCCAAGAATTTATTTGGACTACAGGTTAGAGATGGCCTACTCTATCAAGGATTGTCAGAGTATAGACAAAGTGAAAGAAATAGGGGGAGTCCTAAATAAAAGAATGGTACAGGTAGAATTTTTAGTACAATCTAGAACAGAAGCTGACGTTAAAAAAAGGAATAATTTGTAAAACATATCAAATATTGCATGATAACTATAAGAATAAATAAGAGGAGGTTAGAAACGACTGGGAAGAGACTAGATAAGCAATTCACAAGGAAACAACGGGGGGATATATGTACGTCTCTCAAATATGCAACAAAAACTAGAAGATTTGAGATTTTTGCTTGGAAACATTTACATAGATATTTTTATACCCCAAGGAGACTACACAGAATTTTGCATCGGGTGTACAGCAGATGTTGGAGGTGTGATGCGGAAGAAAGAAGTAATTGGAAACATATTTTCTGGGAGTATAGAGAGTTGACTGGCTAGAAATATTCCCTGCAGATTGTCAGAGATACTGGGTTAGCAAATTGGTCTAACTAGGGAAATTATTTTTCTGAACTATGATACAAAATTGGAATTTCTTAGACATAGGCCTTGCTGAGTCTAACTACGGTGGCTGGCAAAAAAGCAACTAGAACATGGAAATCTAAGTCAACCAATTATACTTTAAGTAGTGAATATAGTAAGAGTGGTAAAACAACAGGAACTTGGATCTTTAAAAAAGGATAGAAGTAAATTACATAGGAAAACGAGGGAATTGTGGGAATAATACATACATGGGAAGAATGAGGTTTAAAAGAAAGCAGGACTTGGATGAGCTATACAACGTTTGACAATGACTGGGTTGCAGCTAGGATTATGTCAATATGGTTGAGATGCAAAATGCTTGCAGCTGGAATTATGTTGGTATGGTTTGTTTTCATTTATATAACTGTATGACTAAGTCATAACTGATAATTTAGTAAAGTGTTTTTTTTTTTTTAACTTTACAAAAGCACAAAAACCTTCCTTATTCCCTCTGCAAGGAGAGACAAGAATGGCTCTCCCTTGTCCACTCAGGGGACCCCAACAGGGGCAGAGGATGTGGTTAACCCCTGGACCATGGTAGCTGTAAGTGTTCTACATAAGAGGGATCCATGATGAAGAACGAGTAGTCTAAGGAATAGACTATGGCCACAAACAGTCACCCACAAGAGGCAGAGGCAAATTACCAGCCAGCTGTGGTCGAAAAGGCTGTTTAACTTTTTCTTTTGTGTGTCTGGAAGAAGAAATGAACATGGCATCAATAATTCATTCAAAGGTCAAGCCCAAAATGGTCCAGCGATCCTGGAGCTGACATGCAGCAAATGCTGGTAAAATTTAAAAGTCACTTTTTACACACACAACAGAATACACTTTATAACCTTAAGCCAGCCACATAAAGAAAAATAAACAAATTCTCCAAAAAAAAAAAAATGACAGGAAAAAAGTGTGCTTTCATTTTAAAAGTACCTTAACTTCTCATGACAGTCCATTAAAAGACAAATTTCTAGCCTAAAAATTACTTTTTTAAACAGGAAAGTACAACAAAATATTTTTTTAAGAATGTGGAACATTTTTTCCCCAAAGGGGATTTATATCTGCCCAGCAACGGCACAGAACAAACTGACTGTCGATTCTCTGAAGCCTGCAGAGCAGCATTCTCTTTGGCAACAGAAAAAGTCTGAAGGGCTTGGCACCCCAACCTGTCTTTTTAGTCAAATCAGCTCAAGCTGACTGACAGTTTGGATGTGAAGGAGCCCTGAAACTTTGGAAGCTGGCTGGCTGTTACATCCTTTGCAGAATATAACCTATATAGCGAAGGCCACTGCAGCAGTGTTCAATATGATGAACATCTCCAACCACAAACAGAACAATCTTCATTGACAAAAATCACTGTGGATCATGTAGTACGTACTATATAGAAAGCACTGTTAGATTGATGTGCAACCGACTTAGAGGAGAATAAAAGTAAAAATATGCTTTAGCTAAAAAGTTTATTATAAAGATTTTCAATGCGGGGAAAGGGAATGCTCGATAACCACTATAAATTATAAACACTAGTATAATCCAAGTTATATAATTTACTTAGAAGTGACACGTGCAAATCTAAGATTATGGAAAGGAAATGAACGTATTAACAGAATTTAGGTTCCCACAGATGTTCCTTATGTGTTTGTTAGATCCTGTTAATATGATTTATGAGGACAGAAGTAGAATTGAATTCTATGCAAATCTGTGACATCGTCAAATTTATAGGTAGGTACTAGGCTATCGGCCCGAGCCTACATAAGACTAGCCAACAAGGATCTCTGGCTTACGCCACCCAGGAAAGTAATTTTCCTGTGCCACTGTCGAGCAGAGAGACAGAAGTGATCCCCAGGGTGCATTTCTTATTTCCCATCCACTCAAGATTTTTCTTGAAGAGTGCTAATGAAGAACTCTGCTTGACATAAATGGGTAGCCTGCTCCAGAGTATGGGAAGTCTCTGGGACAGGAATCTATCCCTCCAGCATGCCCTGTTTATTGTGGTGACAAGGTTTAGGTCCCTACACCGTGTAGCTTGGAGGGATTGGGATTTCTTTAGGTGTAGCATGTCGAACAGCTCTGGGTTTGACATAGCGTTATATGTTAGGCAAAGATCACCTCAGAGTAGGCGATATGCTACGGAGTAAAGCTGGAGTTTGAGACGGCCAGTGTAGGGCATCTGGTTGAGGCCAGTAACCCTCTTTGTGAGGTACTTCTGTGGCCTTTCCAGCTGCTGCAGATGTCTTGTGAGGTACATTCCAAAAGGGGCGTTGTACTCTATAACGGGTCTAATGAGCGTCGAGTAGAGGGGAACAATGACCTCTTTTTTCCTGCATGAGAACCCTTTTATGATGAGGTGTGCCACATAGAAGGACTTCCTGACTACTGTGGCGATGTGACTATCAAAGAACAGACTACTGTCCACCTGGGTCCCAAGGTCTCATCACACATTCGGTGTTAAGTAGACTGCTGTCTATGTAGTAGTTCATGTGTACAGAGTTTTTACCAAAGGGGATGACAATGTACTTTTTGGCATTGAGCTTGAGGCCATGGCTCTGACACCAGGCATCTGTCTCAGTGAGGCCCTTCTGTAGGATTTCCACATCATTTGGGGACTCTACTATGGTTCCTAGTTTGCAGTCATCTGCGAACATATGTTCATAAAGAATATTTTGTAACACGATAAATGAGTATCACTGCACCTTAGTATGCAGAGACAGTTTGAAATATCTAGAAATGTATTAAATCTTAAATGCTTACATTGCATAAATTAATGTTCATAAGTTATCATGTCGATAAACATTTAACATCTTCCCTTTGCCATCTTAAGTTCAGATATTTAAGTCACTGATTCTAAGTTGCAAATATTCTAATATGCTAAAAGTTAATGAAATAGAAAGCTCTAAGTTGGGATACAAGATTAAATATTAATGATACTTTTTATGTAATAAACACACACACTAGTATAAGGGGTCTATGTTAAATGTTCAAACATCCAAAATGTTGAACATTACATGGTCGGGACCAGATGTTCGACATTTGGATGTTTGTACATCAAATAAAAAAAAAAATTAACAGAAAAAAACACTAACAGTGTAGGCAGGAGGCAAGCCCCCCTGCACCCCCCACACCCTCCCTACTTAAATATACCAACTCAGAGACTGCACTTCAGTGCAGAAAAGGGAAATTCTCCCTATCTGCACCGTATGGCGCAGTTGAAAGTCCATCTTCGAGCACTCAAAATTTCTAATGTTTGGTCTTGACCATGTAACGTTCGAAATTTTGTGTGTTTGAAGATTTGACAGGTACCCAGTATAAGTACATAAATGGTTTAGTACTGTAGCACTCCTAGTGTGATCAACTGATATTTAAAATTCACTGTTACTTCAAATAGTTTAGAATGTAATTCTAAGCAATCCATTAATTATCACTGCGACTCCCCGTGCCCTGGCCCAGCAATCAAGGAGCCTCAATCCTCACCACTAACACCAGAGAGGGCTTCTCATATACGAGGAAAGGATATCAAATACACACAGTAAAGTGCAATTTCCCTTAAGAGCACACAGATATCACAGTCAGTCTGGGGCTGGTCGCTCGCTTGCTCTCCAGGTCCCCAATAAGACTCCCCACTGGCACAGCTATAGGGTTCATATCTCAGCTTCGTGTCCCTGCCCAAGTAGCTGACACACACACACACACACACACACACACACAAGTACTTTGAGAAGAGTTAATACAACCACACAAACACTCCTGGGGAAGGCTGGCACAGTTTCTCCAGCTGTGCCCCTTTCTCCAAGACTATACGGTAGTTCAACTTGCCACCACCCACTAATACTCATCAGCTACTCAAAGGCCCTTAAAAGGGTGTATAATTATTACTGTGCAATATTATCCAATTGGTAGTATGACTAACCAGTCAAGACTTATTAGAGTGGCTTTGTACAGTTTTACCAAAGGCATGCTACTCTTAACCGCTTAAATTATCTCTACACAAACCAGCCACAGTTAAAAGGTTTTAAAATATTTAATAATAAATAATAAAAACAAGACAATACTTTCTACTACACAGTGCTAGTCAAGCATTCAGAGATCACACAGAAATACTTAAAAAAAATAATTCAGTAGTACAGTTCTGACATCACAGAAAAACACTTAGTCTAATCTTTCTAGTTCCTAGCTATTTCTAAAAGAAAACACAAGTCTAAGATAACTTACATATGAGCAAGACAGTGCTGTGAGTTGGATGGTCCAGACAAAAATGCTTAATGCCTTCTGATTCTTTCTGTTTAAATTGCTATTTTCAGCCCTGATTCATTTCACACTTTCCTGGGGTTCCCAGGTGGACAGATGCTACATGCTTGTTATCTTATTGATGTAGTTTCCTGCAAGTGCAAAAGACATTCCACATGTAAACTCTAGTAATTATTCCTCAAGTTAAAACAATAGGCAGGATGCTTCACTCCAGACTCATCGACTCCAAATTCTAACTTCAAAGGGACAGACATGAAATAATTTTAATTTCAAAGGACAGACGAGAAATGCTAGACTTAGATTTCTTTACAGCAGACGGCAATGTTGTTACATTGTTTTAAGTTCAACATTTCACAGCATATTCTTTCATTTAAGAAAACAAGCCTGTATTTCAACATTTATATTTACAAATGACAGAATTATCTGCACAATTCTATTTGACTAGGCTGGCAGCCTTCACCCATCTCTACCAGTCTTCACATCCCCCCCCCACCACTGGAGAACTCAAGCAAGTTTTTCAAGTGACTCTTGAGAAACGCTGCTCGAGGGGGTTAGGTCTGATTGTACCTTACCCCAATCCCTGTCTTGAGAGCCCATCTGCATTGGCATTGCTACTCCCACTGCAGTGCTGCACTGAAATATATGCTTGCAACCCCAGGCTCCATCTTAGCAACTTGGCGTTTCGCTGGCTGGCACTGTTTGACCATGTTAGGGGGTTGTGATCGGTCATAACAGTACATTTCCTTCCATACAGATAAGGCTGATATTTCTGCAATGCCCATACTATGGCTAGACATTCCTTTTCTACCGCTGCGTAGCATTCCTCCCTGGGTTGGAGCCTATGACCAATATAAACCACTGGGTGCCCTTCCCCCCTCTGAAAAAAATCTGGCTAAGTACAGCCCTCACTCGATGGTTTGAAGCATCCACCTGCACAACACATTATTTGCTGTAATCTGGACTGGCTAACACAGGGGGTCCCCTCAAAGCTTCTTTAAGCCTCTAGAATGCCTGCTCACATGCTAGGGTCCACACTACCTTATCTGGCCTGTTCTTCCTTGTCAGGCCTGTGAGGGGAGCAGCTATGGTACTATAACTGGGGACGAACTTTCTGTAGTACCCAGCTGTCCCTAAAAATGCCCTCACCTGCTTTTTAGTAACAGGTGCAGGCCATGCCTGAATGGCTTCCACTTTGGCAGGTTCTGGCCTTATCTTACCACTCCCCACTCTATGTCCTGGGTAGGAGACGTACATTATACCCAATTGACATTTGCCTGGCTTAATGGTCAACCCTGCCCTCTGTAGTCTACCCAGCACCTCCCTGACATGCTGAAGGTGCTCTAGCCAAAAATGGCTGTAGATGGCAATATCAACTAGGTAAGCAAGGGCAAACCCTCCTGCTAGGATACGATCTACCAGCCTCTGGAAAGTTGCTGGGGAATTCTTCATCCCAAAGGGCATCTTTGTGAACTCATACAAGCCAAAAGGAGTCACAGAGGCTGACTTCTCTCTAGCAGTAAGAGTCGAGGGCACCTGCCAGTAACCCTTGGCAAGATCAACGGTTGTAAGATACGTAGCCCCACCCAGCTGCTCTAGGGCCTCATCTGTCCTAGGCATGGGATGTCCTGTAGTCCACACAGAACTTGGTGCTGCCTTCCTTCTTTGGCACCAGCACCACTGGGGAGGCCCAGGACTGTTGGACTCTTGAATCGCCCCTAGTTCCCACATCTCCTGTACCTCCTCCCTCAGAGTCCCTGACACTCTCAGGCACTCTGTAAGGGTCCTGCCTAATAGGCCTTTGGGGTCCTGTGTCCATCTGGTGCTGCACCAGGCGGGTGCATCCTGGTTTCCCAGTGAACATGTCCCCAACTTCTTGCAACACTGCTTGGATTTCTCGAACCTGGGTAGGAGATAGCTGCTGGGACATTGCTACCCCTTCCACTGAGGTGTCAGCCCGAGCCTCACTGAGGAGATCAGTCTCCAGATCTCCCTCAGACTCCTCCTGCAATCCACTGCAAATGCTCAGCACAACAGCCTCCCTATCATGGTAAGGTTTTATCATGTTAACATGGTACAATTTATGCCCCTGCCTTCTGCCTAGCAGTTCCACCATGTAGTTATCACTCTTACCTTTTACCATCTTGCAGGATCTCTCCCAAGCTGCTTGCAGCTTGTGTCTGAGAGGAATGAGAACCATTACCTGCTCCCCACAGCATACTCTCTAGCTCGAGGATTCCTGTCATACCACACCTTTTTCTGCTGTTAGTTTTCTGCCAGGTTCTCCTAGGGCAAGCCCATGAGTTCCCAAAGCCTTGTCCTGAGGTTTAGGATGCATGCCACAACAGACACCTTGTGAAACTCGCACTCACCTTCCTACTCGTCTCAAATTAAATCTAGAGGTCCCTCACCCTATGCCCATACAGCAACTCAAAGGGGGAAAAAATGTGGATTCCTGGGGAACCTCTCTGTAAGCAAACAGATGCGGCAAATATTTGTCCCACTCCCTCTTAAACTGATCTGTAAATGCCCATAGCATGGACTTGATTGTACAGTTTAACCTCTCACCAAGACCATTAGTCTGGGGATGGTAGGGGTTGGTCTTTATGTGCTTCACCCCACAGGACTTCCTCAGACAAGACAGCAGGTCTGACATGAAACTGGCACCTCTCTGTTAGTATTTCTTTTGGGAATCCTACCCTGCTGAAAATCTCTAACAAAGCATTTCCACCTTCTCTGCCTCAATGGAGGACACAGCCACGGACTCAGGGTATTGTGTAGCATAATCAACTACCACTAGGATATACCTTTTCTCTGCGGAACTTGCAGTACTCAGAGGACCCATAATATCCACAGCTATCCTTTGAAATGGCTCCTCAATCACAGGCAAAGGCATCAAAGTAGCTCTCACCTCGTCTCCTGCCTTGCCTACCTTTTGGCACTGCTCACAGGTCCTGCAGCACCCTGTTACATCTTTGTAAATTCCAGGTCAATAGAAGTTCTGCATAATATGCCTCTTTGTATGTTTTCTGCCCATATGACCTGCAAAGGCAATATCATGGGCTATGGCTAGAATCACTAGATGGTAGCCTCTAGGCACTACCAACTGTTGTACTCCCTCACCTTCTAGCCCTCTCTCAGGGGTCCACTCTCTGTATAGTAACCCTTTGTCCCAGTATAAAGATCTCCCTTTCCTTGAGAATCAGGTGCCTCCTTAGCTACCTGCCTCAGGCCTTGCAATGTAGGGTCTGAGAGTTGAACCTTTCGCAACTCTCTCCTTGTAACCCTTCCCAGCTGCCGTTCCACAGGAAGTCGGGCATCCTATGACAGTAGTGCCCCACTGTCAGCCTGGGTACTACTACTCACCTCTTTGCAGCCACTCTTGTCCAAGGGACCATCAGTACCCACAAGCAGCTGTGGCTCACCTTCAGTTTCACTGCTACAGAGTAGCTCCCTCCCTGAAGTAACTACCTCACCATTCCTGGCTACAAGTATACAGTCCGTCTGGGTCTCCCCCAGGTTACCAGAACCACATGTTTGTCTCCTAGCCTGACTGTGTGCAACTGCATAAGCACATGGTACTGCCTCATCCAAATCCTTCCCTCTCAGGACATCTGCAGGATGGTAGTTTAGTACCCCTGTTGTCTCAAGACAACCTACTATTGGCATTTTGTCTTTCCCACTTACTGGCTCCCTCACCTTTTGTTCCCCACCTTGCCTCCATGGACAGCTGTATGCCACATGGCCCCACTGGTTGCATTCAAAACATTTAACCCTAGCTCCTGGACGTGTACCTGGACTAGTGGCTTCCCTTGCTACTGGCAGATTCTGTTGCGGCAGTCTGTGCTACCCACCATGGGTTCCTTTAGACCCATGAGCAGTACTGGGGGTCCCCTTCCTGTACAGGGCTGCCCTGCTTGCCAGGTATAGGTCTCCCTTCTTCCCAAACTCACCTGAAGTAGCACATTGTCTATCAGCTAACCAGATCCTCAGCAGAGGGCAGATGTCTATCAGCTAACCAGCCCTTCAAAAGTGGTTACCTGACAGCCACTCACCCACCTATGGAAATAAGTGCTCAATTCAGCAACATATTCACACACACTTTCATCTGCCTTGCATCTATGCTCACAAAACTTTTTCCAATATGTTTCAGGTGTTAGCTTAAAAAACTCTAATAGACAATTTGTTTACAGCAGTATAATCAAAACATACAAAGTCAAACATTTTAGATAATACAGTTACAGCTTTACCATGGAGAAAGGGGGTCAGGAAGCATACCCAGAGCCCTTGGTCAAATTCATACTGTTTACATACCCTCTCAAACATATGAATGAAACTATCAAAATTATTCCCGTTTAAACTGCGGAAGAAATTTACTGACCTTTTATGCTTCTGGGGTCCAGATACTCCCTTCCCCATTACCTCCATGACTCTGGCGAAGAGTCAGCATCCCCTTCTCATGCTGCCTCTGCTTCTCTTTTTTCCTCAACTTCCAGGCATAGCAGTTTCTCATTCTCCTAACTCTCTAGACACCTCAGTCGTTCAGCTGCATCTAATTCCGCACGCCTGGCCTCCAACTCAAGTCTCTTTAGCTCCAGCTGGATTTTTAAGTCCACTGCAGAAAGGTTGATCTGTCCATTCTCCGAGGGTATTATATCTCCACTGCCGGTCTGATTGTCCTCCTGGTTGCTGTTTCCTGATGCAGCTGTAACCAAGGCTGCAATCGGGTCTGCCTTAGTCAGGTTTCCATGCACCAGTCCCCTAGCCTGGCACATCTCCACCAGCTGGCTCCTTGTCAGCTTTCCATACTCCTCTGCTGACATGCTGCCTGCTCACCCTGACTAACTAAGCTAACAAAAGTAATAAAACAATTGTGATCTGAACTCAGAGTATTAACTGCGTGGCTGATTTAGAGTACCTTCAAAGCTCACTGTACACAAGCTACAGGATTCACTCTAACCCACACCACTACAAGCCAATTAGTACTTGCCAACTAATTAATATGCAATGTGGATATCCCACTGCTGTCAAACATCTCAAGATGCACGCACTCGAGGCCCTTCTCAGTATGGAGAACATCGATGTCTGTGCTGTGACAGAAACCTGGTTCAAGGCTCCTGAGAGCACCCCAGCACTATCAGGTTTCACCTCATATCATGCGTTCCGGCCCCAAAATCCGGACAACACCAAGAAAGGAGGGGGGGTGTCCATATTCATAAAGGACACCCACACCTCAAGGTTGGTGGCAATGCACGATGCATCGGAGACCATCCAGGTGCAATTAACCACAGGCAAGACTGCTCTGCAATTTGTAGCATGTTACAGGCCACCCTCTCAAACTCAGGAACCTCACATGGTCTTCCTGAAAACATTGGAGGGGATAAATGTATCTCCAAACACCATCATACTAGGTGATTTCAACTACCCTAATATAGACTGGGAACACTACTCAAGCCCAAACACTCTAGCCCAAAGGTTCCTGGAGTTCATAAACTCAAATGCCATGGAACAACTAGTCACCATCCCCACAAGAGGAGAAAACATACTTGTTCTCATCATCACGAACATGGGATCACAATGTTCAACACCGGAAGTATACCCCTCACTGGTGAGATCAGATCATAAACTAATCTCGCTGGAGGTCCTCATCCCACCCCCACCTGAAATAAAAAAGACCACAGTGAAAAACTTCTCAAAAGCAGACTTCACACTTCTAAAAACTAGCGTGGTCTCCTTTAAGGCCCCTGAGCCAGTGGTAAACATTACTCAAACCGCTGAATCACTTACAAATGCCTTCTACCAGCACCTACAGGACTGCATGGATCAGGCAATCCCAAACAAAACTAAGACTCTCTGTACCAAAGGCAAGCGTCCAGTCTGGTGGACCCCAGCCATAAACAAGCTCTACAACAAAATGAGGAAGCTACTACAAGATAGAGCAAAATCCTTGAAAGGTAAGACACCTTTGATCATTATAAGTAAAAAACTAAGAGCTCTCATAAAATCATCCAAGGCAAATTTTGAGAGAAAAATCGCCAAGGACTCAAAAGACAATCATAAGGCCTTCTTTAGCTATGTTAGAAACCTAGGAGGAAACTCCCAGATATGCTCAGAATTAGTTCAAAATGATGTGAAGATTACTGAACCCACACACATTGCCAACATACTGGCTGACAGGTTCAGTGCAAACTTCTCCCCCCCAAAAGGAGAGATATCTATACCAGAGGATTGTAGCCCCCCAAACATCTCCAACGCCCAGGTGAGAACTGCTCTCTCCAAGGCAAAAAACACAGCATCCATGGGACCAGATGGTGTCCCCGGCTGTGTGCTCCACAAACTCAATGAGGAATTAAACCCGCAGTTAGGACAGCTGTTTAATCTTAGCCTCACCTCAGGATACGTACCTCCACCGACCCTGGAAATTACCGTCCCATTAGCTTGACAAGCCTTATCTGCAAAGCCATGGAGAGGATCATAATGGAACTCATAAAGACATAGGGAACTTGCAGACTTTGGATCAAACCCAGTTTGGCTTTGTCAAAGGCAGATCATGCCTTTTAAACTTGGTTGACTTTTTCGAGACAGTCACCAAGGCCATTGATGAGGGAAAGGCAGTCCATACAGCCTACCTCGACCTGGCAAAGGCCTTCAACACAATACCCCACTCAGGTATCATCGAAAAACTCATCAGCTTGAATGTAAACCCATACATCACAAGATGGGTTGCAAACTGGCTAAGTGACAGAACCCACAGGGTCAGAGTTGCTGGAGCCATGTCAGACTCAAAGCCTGTCACAAGTGGTGTCCCACAGGGCTCAGTCCTGGGTCCACTCTTGTTCGGCATCTACTTTTCTGAAGTACAAGCAAACACAGGAGGGTTATGGCTGACAAAGTTTGCAGATGACTGCAAACTGAAGCCATAGTCGAAAACACATCTGACACAGATATCCTTCAGAAGGGCCTCTCAGAAACGGATAACTGGTGCCAGAGCCATGGCCTAAAGTTAAACGCCAAGAAATGCATAGTCATACCCTTCGGGAAAAACAAGGTTACCCCTAGCTACCATATAGGTGGCAATCCACTGAGCACAGAAGAAGTCATCAGGGATCTGGGGACCCAGGTTGACAGTAGCCTTTCGTTTGACACTTATGTTGCTAAAGTAGTTAGGAAAACCTTCTACATTGCCCACCTGATCATGAAGGGATTCACATCTAGATCAAGGGAGGTCATCGCCCCTGTACTCATCACTCATTAGACCTATGATTGAGTACAATGCCCCATTCAGAATGTATCTGACCCAACACCTGCAGCAGCTGGAAAGGCCCCAAAAGTTCCTCACCAAAAGGATAAAGGGTCTCAAAAATATGTCTTATGCTGCCCGACTGAAAGAACTCCAGCTCTATTCAGTCTCATACCGCTTGCTCAGAGGTGACCTGTGCCTGACATATAAGGCCATGTCAAACCCAGATTTGATGAATATGCTTCACCTCAAAAAATCTAGATCCCTCAGAACCACAAGGGCGGGAGACTTAAACCTTGACACGGTTATTAATAGAACGTGCTGGAGGGACAAATCCATCACCCAGAGACTCCCTATGCTGTGGAACAAAATCCCGGTACATGTGAGGCAGAGCACCTCGCTGGCCTTGTTCAAGAGGAATCTTGACCAATGGATGGGAGATCGCAGATATACCCCAGGGATTACTTCAGTGTCACTGCTTGACAGAGGCACAGCAAAATAATAGGCATAGTTTTATTCAAACTAAAGGGGTGGCGAAAGCCACATAACTATGGGCTAGGCTTATAAATGCCCTTGGGCAGATAGCCTAGTATGAACCTATGAATATGCGATGCCCGTGCCCTGGCCCAGCAATCAAGGAGCCTCAATCCTCACCACTAACACCACAGAGAGTGTCTCATATATGAGGAAAGGATAACAAATACACAGAGTAAAGTGCAATTTCCCTTAAGAGCACACAGAGATCATAGTCCATCTGGGGCTGGTCGCTCCCTTGCTCTCCAGGTTCCCCAATAAGACTCCCCACTGGCACAGCTACAGGGTCCAGATCTCAGCTTAGCAGGCAAGCTAACACCTCTAGCACACACTCTGTCCAACCAGGGCTTTGTGTCCCTGCCCAAGTAGCTGACACACACACACATGCACTTTGAGAAGAGTTTATACAACCACACAGACACTCCTGGGGAAGGCTGGCACAGTTTCTCCAGCTGTGCCCCTTTCTCCCAGACTATACAGTAGTTCCACTTGCCACCACACACCAATACTTATCAGCTACTCAAAGGCCCTTAAAAGGGTGTACATTTATTACTGTGCAATATTATTATTCAATTGGTAGTATGACTAACCAGTCAAGGCTTATTAGAGTGGCTTTGTACAGTTTTACCAAAGGCAATGGCAAGCACTCTTAAAAGTTTAAATTTTCTCTCTACACAAACCAGCCACCATTAAAAGGTTTTAAAATATTTTAATAAGTAATAAAAACACAAGACAATACTTTGAACTCTTGACTAGCACTGTCTAATAATTCAGTAGTACAGTTAGTTCTGACATCACAGAAAAACACAGTCTAATCTTTCTAGTTCCTAGCTATTTCTAAAAGAAAACACAAGTCTAAGATAAATTGCATATGAGCAAGACAGTGCTGTGAGTTGGATGGTCCAGACAAAAATGCTTAATGACTTTTGATTCTCTGTTTAAATTGCTACTTTCAGTCCCGATTTCCATTACATCATTTCACACTTTCCTGGGGTTCCCAGGCCGACAGATATTACATTCTTATCTTGCACCTGCAGGAACCTACATCAATAAAAGACATTCTACATGTAAACTCTAGTAATTATTGCTCAAGTTAAAACAATAGGCAGGATGTTTCACTCCAGACTCATCGACTCCAAATTCTAACTTCAAAGGGACAGACATGAAATAATTTGAATTTCAAAGGGCAGACAAGAAATGCTCGACTTGGCTTTCTTTACAGCAGAGGGCAATGTTGCTTCATTATTTTAAGTTCAACACTTCACAGCATATTCTTTCATTTAAGAAAACAAACTGTATTTCAACATTTATATTTACAAATTACAGAATTATCTGCACAATTCTATTTGACTAGGCTGGCAGCCTTCACCCATCTCTACCAGTCTTCACAATTACATTTAGCTGCAGTGGCAGTTTTGGGTGTAATACTACAGAATTTAGTTAATGAACACTGTTAGAGAGAAAGTTTACATTTTACTTAAGCAAACTAGGAACTTAAATATAAAAGTGAGTAATTAGAAATTCATGCATATAACCTTAGGTATGAAGATGTTCAATGGATTGCTTACATTTATTATTCATTCTGGATATGGAATTACAAGAAGCTAAACTAAACATTCAAAAAGGAGACAAAATAATACGAACATAGTCAACAGCAATATCACTTAAACAATAAAACTGAAGTGACACTAGACCGTCTATACACATGCTATGACCCTGAAAGCGTTGCACTGAGTGGCTAGTAGACTTAAATTGTGTTAGGTCAAAGTAAATTAGTTATGCATATAATTCAGAACTAAAGCATTACTCATCAGATGCAGAAGATATCTTGAAAACATTTAGAAATTACTAAACAGTAAATTGAATGGAAACAGAAGTCAAAGATGGGAAATGTAAGGAAGACTTTTTGTTTAAAAAAAGCAATAAATTAAACAGACATCAAGTTAAAAAATGACTAAAGCAATTTCACTAATAGACATTAGGAGACCATGTGGAGATTTTCTCTGTCCTCTGTTTTTGCTGTATGTTAAGTTATCATCCTGTAAAGTGGGGTTTCTGATGCTAAAATATGTAGTTCTTTATTCCAGTTACATCAGTGGAACTATATTAAAGTTTATTAAAATGCATTCATATTGTTTATATTTTCTGTATTTTGAACAGCTGTCCAATTACTTCCCGAATTTGTGTAATCTGGCCCCACATTCTGATTATGTATAGAAAACATTCTTACCCACTATTAAACAGCAGCTCATTTCAATACAAATTAAAAAGAATATGCAGCAGTGTCAGACAATTCACTAAATAAAGGATGTCTGCATTTTTTACTTTTAAGTCTCAAAACATTTTCACTTCTGTCGGCTAAACTCCATAAAAAAGGCTTTTCATAACCTAAGCACTGTTCACAAATAACTTCCGATGTCAATTCCTACAGCTAACCGCCACTGTATTAAAATGCCTCTCTTCCATTGCCACCACACTTTACCACACTCTCCCAACACACCTAAAAGAAAGTACCAACCACTCCAAATTTAGAAGTTTACTTAAAACACATCTGATAAAACAAGCCCAGTATACTCACTTCTTCAGTGACCAATGTCACTGAAGCTCTATGACCTTATTCATCCATCTGTCCTTGCTTTACTTCTCCCCTCTGCTTTCCTACTGACTTGTGATTTATATTAGACAGAATGCAAATGCTAGCTAGTAATTTTTGACTGCATCTTAGACATATGCTGCAATATTTATCCTCAGACTTCTTTTACTGTCAATCTCTGTATTCATCTGAACAGTCGACATTTCTTGCATCACCTGTGAAAGTGTTTTTACCCAGCTGTGACTGAAATTGGTCAGTTTTAATCAGTTTATCTTTATTTCCAATTCTGGAGCCTAAACATGGTGCTCCATTCACTACGAATAAATTCAAAGTTACATGTATACACTTAGCATACAGTGTAAAAACACTTTACACTGTAGTAAACGGTCACTCGTACTGTATTAAACTGTTGCTTACTAAAGAATTTATTGCATCTTCATAGAAGTGCAAATTATTCTAAATGTTTTCTTTCTTTCCAGGACTAATATTACAGTACAACATAAAAACTCACTGTAGACTAGTGCCATCATTGAGGTGATTCACACATTTGTAGTTTTCTCCCTAAAAGTGAGCAAATACTTTGGAAGACAAACTATTACGCTCTATGCCAAGCAGTGCACACATTACTAAGAATCTTATGCTACTCCATTAGTTTTGCTACCTTCCACTTAAATATACATTTTTTATTTATTGTCTAAGTAACGAGCTGTACTACATTCTGATTACTAAATACATGTATGAACATCTGCTGCAGACTACAGAAAAACATGCCTACACACTACAGTATCATCAGAAGGAGGGGCCAGAAGACAGAATCAAAGTAACTGGATAGATGCTCAGTATACAGTAAACAGAAAGACAAGTTTATTCAATTTCATTAATATAAGTACACTGACGTAATATTTTATACTCCGGAAACTCACTATAAAATGATGAGAGCATAATTATACAAAAATAAATTAAAAAAAAAACTTTGCACATCATCTTTACATATCAAAGGAATTGAAGTGGGCAAAACAATAAGAACAGATGGGATTATCCACGTATTATGCAACTTAATACCTCAAAAAGATCATAACCCTGATTAGAAATACTTTTTAGTTAATGTAAGATGCAACCCTGTTACCAAATAACTTGGAAATGCTTTTTGACTACTCCCATTTGAAAATGATGGAAAGATTTAGAATTCGTTTCCTCTTCTAAAACCATATCTTGGCTTAATTGTGGATCATAACAGATTGGGTCCCTAATAATTTGACGAAGCTTTAGCTTGCCAAACTATAAAAGATCGATAGCTAAAGATTGAAAGAGCCAAACCGCGAATGGTCAGCTAAGCACATTTTTTTCCTCAGGGAAAGAATTTGCTTGGCCGTTAACAAGAATTTTCCCTTTCCCTGATGTGGAGCGATCTCTGAGTTAGTATATTTAGTTAGGGGGGTGTTGGGGGCAAAGCCCCCACTTAATTCAGGTTGAAAGGTTTTTGTTTTGTGTAACAGTCAAGCAAATGCTTTCCATGGGAAAACAATTTGCTTAGATGATCGTTCGCAGTTTGGACATTTCAATATTTTGTAGTTTGACAAGCTAAAGTTCTGTCGCATTAACAGGGACCCAATATATTTGCTTTAATTTTAACTGACAGTCTTAAGAGACAATGAATAACTTAAAGACCAAACAGATTTTTATAGCCAATAGATTAAACTCAAGGTAACATTAGAAGTGTTACTAAAATTGATTAAGCAAAGATAAAAAGCTAGTAATAAGTTTGGATATTGAGAACATTTGACACAGAACTGGAACTTCAACATTACAAAGGCGGGAAGAATTTTAAAATTTAACATTTTTGTTATCCAGATTCCAAAGCCTATAGTACCCTTTTTATCAAAAGTTATATACTTAAACAACTGAGTTCAAAACAGAGATGTCCACCTTTCCACTGATGTTTTGATTATGGAATCCTATGCAGATTGCATTAGAAATGAAAAATGAAGGCTCTTAAGTAAGATACCCATAATAAAATACTGGCATTTGACAAAAAATATGAAAAAATAAAAAAAGCATTAATACAACAAAAATAAATAAATCTTAAAAAAAAATCTGAAAGCAAACTAACCAAATCAATTATTTAGGGATAAAAATGTCTGCAAATTTAAATACTATCCAATCCAATCCTGAAATATTTGCAGTAAGGGATACACAAAATGGTTAAGAAATGGAATTTATTTTTCACTTTTGAAGATAAGCTAATGTTAATTATTTGCAATTATGTATACTACAAACTTTAATAATACTGAGGAAAAGCTTATTACACATTAAAGCTACTGCTGTCTTTATGGTATATTTCAAAACCAATGCACAACAAATCATATTAGAAAATGACAACAGGGAGGAACAGCCTTTCTGAATATTGCATCTTATTGCTACTGCATCGCTGTTTAAACCTTGGCTTATTGGGCTGACAAATCATACTGATGGACAAAGGAAGTCTATTAATGCACATGCCTGCAGTTAATTTCAAATGAGAAAACTGGCTACTTGTTTAGAAACTGCAGGTAGCAAAATGCTGTGGATTTTGAAATTATACATTTGGAATCTTATTATATTACAGCAATTAAAAAAATATCAAAACTACATACTTAGATGTCCAATTCTTAAAACAACGAACTTTAGGCTGTTTTGCCTAGTTAACCTAAATTATTTCCTGGAAAGAATAAATACAGAAAAACAGATCAAAAAATAAGCCAGTATAATGGTTGACTTGTTTAAAGGCAACACAGCTAATAGCCACAAAGAGCTAATGGAGCAATTTAGTATTAATTAACTGGAATGTCTGTCAGTACAAAACATAAGACTGGATTTCGCCTAGCAAATTTAGTCTACAACTGTTGAAGAGATTGAAGTTCCACAGCTGAATTATAAAACATTCATTAAAAAACAAATGGAATTTGATCAAACTATATCAAGTAGTATTATATAATAGTATTAAGGTATGGAAATTTGGGTCTACATTACCAGATGGAAACTTTAGTTACTCGAATAAAGATCGATCTGGTAATATCGAAATCCAGATCCAGACACTGTAAACGGCCGATTTCACGCAGGGAAAGAATTACCCTGGCCATATGAAAAAAAAATAACTTTTAAACCCAAATCAAGTGCGGGGCTTCACCTTCCACACCCCCTGAAATGGGGGGCTGTGCAACCTCATGCCCCCCCCAACTAAATATACCACCTCAGAGATTGCTCTACATAGGACAAAAGGCGATAATCCACATAACAGCCAAGGGGATTCTTTCCCCGGGTGAAATTGGCCATTCGTGGTTTTTGGATTTCGATATTACCAGATAGATCTTTAGGTATTCGAGTAACTAAAGTTTTGATCTGGTAATCTAGACCCTAGAAATTTATTGGCATTTTTTTTTTAACCTGAAGACCATCAGAAAAATTTAAATTACAAAATGAATTTATTAGTCATAAATACACTTTAGTTTACAGTTTTTGCATGAAAATATGTTCAGAGAAAATCTATCACATCATACATATAATGAACAAATATGTAAAGTAGGTACGAGTAAATGCTGGCAATATGAAAGTTAAAAGCAGTCTGGCAGCACATATACAGACTGAGAAGTTAGAATTATTTTGGTCAGAAACAGATTTTTTTTCCCAATATTTGGTTCTGAAAACTACTAACGGAAAAGATCCAGGGATCCTCAGGCATGCTCAAATTTCAAGTGATGAATCTCCTAACTAAAGGTATTGCAAAGTTAGCCACTATTCTGTGTAAAACGGGAGAAAAAAGGTGAGACAAATATCAAAACAAAAATCCAGATTTCAATTATTGGGAAAAAATGGAAACATAGCTGAAAAAATTATCTATGTAGCCATCTACAACCCCTTTCCCCATTTTGGCACATGGGGTTGGGGTACCACTCCAACAGTGGCAATCAGAGTAAAGGTAAACACAGCTAGTTGGCCACTCCTGCTGCTATTTTTCTCTATCACGAACCCGTATGCACACACACACTCGCGTGCAAAACCACCAACCTATGGCCACTTTAGAGTATCCAGTCCACCTACTGCATGTCTTTGGAATGACAGAGGAAACCGGAGCACCCAAACGAAACCCAAGTGAACATGGGAAGGACATGCAGACTCTGCACAGAAGGCACTCCATATGGTGTCAAAATGCATTTTGTTGCTGTACTTTGAGTTTATATAATTTTAAATGACTATTGTTCAACTGCTCTTCCTTTCTACTGTATATAGCTAAACAAATTATTGTAATTTCAATAAAAATGTTGAGGGTGGGAATAATTAACAGTAGTTTTGGACATGGCACCCAAAACTTCAAAGTCTCTTCAGGCCTGCATGAGACATGCCACAGGGAATACACAAAGTACAAATGCCAATATATATTAAAATAAAAAGTAATAAATGAAAACTTCCCAAAAGGGTACTTATCTTTCACAGATTTAACCAAACAGGAACTGAGAGGCCAAGACTGGACTGATCCCCTACAAAATTTTTTGCCACTATGGGAATACTCCTGCACCTAAAAAAATTAACAGTTATTAGGTTAAACACCTCCTATCTGAGACACAAGCATATATTCTTGCACCGGGAAGAAGTCAGTTCATGCCTGGATACCTGCAGAACTTTAGGAGTCATGCCGGCCAGGTGAGTAGGTTATGTACACCTACCTTTCTCATTAGTCATGAATAATTAATACACAAACACTTGTATAAGATAGATATATATATATATATATATATATATAGATATATATATATATATATACATACATACATACACACACACACACACACACACACACACACACACACACACAGGATATAAAAAGTGTACACACCCATTAAATTACCAGGTTTTTGTGATATAAAAAATGAGACCACAATAAATCATTTCAAAACTTTCCCCACTTTTAATGTGACCTATAACCTGTACAATTCAATTGAAAAATAAACAAATTTGTTAGGGGGGAAATATAAAAAATAAAAAATGTACAATAAGCTGGTTGCATAAGGGTGCACACCCTTAAACTAATACTTTGCCGAAGCCCCTTTTTATTTAATTACAGCATTCAGTCTTCTTGAGTAGGAGTTTATCAGCATGGCACATCTTGACTTGGCAGTATTTGCCCATTCTTCCTTGCAAAAGCACTCCAAATATGTCAGATTGTGAGGGCATCTCGTGCACAGCCCTCTTCAGGTCACCTCACAGATTTTCTAATGGATTTAGGTCTGGACTCTGACTGGGCCATTCCAAAACTTTAATTTTCTTCTGGCGAAGCCATTCTTTTGAGTTGGAGGTACGCTTGGGGTCACTGTCATGCTGAAAGATGAAATTCTTCATCTTCAGCTTTTTAGCAGATGCCTGAAGGTTTTAAGCCAAAAGTGACAGTTATTTGGAATTGTTCATAATTCCCTCCTTCTTGACTAAAGCCCCAGTTCCAGCTGAAGAAAAGCAACCACAAAGCATGATACTGCCGCCACCATGCTTCACCATGGGGATGGTGTTCTTTTGGTGATGTGTTGTTTTTGCACCAAACATACCTTTTGGAATGGTGGCCAAAAAGTTCAACATTGGTCTCATCAGACCAAAACACATTTTCCCACATGCTTTTGGGAGACTTGATGCATTGTTCTGCAAATTTTTGCTGGGCCCGTTTGTTTTTCTGTGTAAGAAAAGGCTTCCGTCTTGCAACCCTACCCCATACTCCAGACATATGGAGATTGCCAAATGTAGTGCACAACCAGTACTTGCCAGAAATTCCTGCAGTGTTGCTGTAGGTCTCTGGGCAGCCCCCCTGACCAACTTTCTTCTTGTCTTTTCATCAATTTTGGAAGGATGTCCAGTTCTTTGCAATGTCACCGTTGTCCCATATTTTCTCCACTTTTTGATGACTGTCTTCACTGTCTTCCATGCTATATCCAATGCTGTGGAAATGTTTTTGTTCCCTTCTCCTTACTGATACCTTTGAACAATGAGATTGCAAGCTCTCTTTGAACCATGGCTTTTGCTGTAGCAGGCAACTGAGTAAATGTCAAGAAAATCCTACTAGGACAGCTGAACTTTATTTGGGGTTAATCAGAGACTCTTCAATTGATGGCAGGTATGTACCCAAGAAGACTAAATGCTGTAATTAAATCAAAAGGTGCTTCAACAAAGTATTAGTTTAAGGGTGTGCACACTTATGCAACCAGTGTATTGTACATTTTTTATATTTTCCCCCCAACAGATGTTTTTCAATTGAATTGTACAGGTTATAGGTCACATTAAAGGCGGGAAAAGTTTTTAAATGATTTATTGCGGTCTTATTTTTTATATCACAAAACCTGGCATTTTAACAGGGGTGTGTACACTTTTTACATCCACTGTGTATATATTACAGCAAGAGAGATGGAGAGAAAGGTTTCAGTTGCTGTTTACATTAAGTGTATGACGCATGCAATTTACAACCTTTACAAAGCAAAGAAACAGAGCAACAATTGCTATTTAAAATAATGTGGCATAGTTGCACTTCACAATGAGGTTTTGCATACTGTGAACATTCAGTGTAACAATAATTACACAAAACAATGTATTCACTTAATTGTAATTGGGAAACTTTCAGTACATGTGGATAGAGAACACTGAGAGCTCCTTATCCATTGCTCCAAAACCAAGTGCAAGCAGCTTCATTAGTTAGGTGCTCTTTTATTGTATTCTTAAAAGTTTCCAAACTGGGTTGTTCTCTCACTTCAGTTGGAAAGTGATTTCAAATGGAGTGACTAAGGCTATAAAGGGCCTTTACCCCACTTTGGTCAAATAAGGGAGACTGGGTCTCCTGAGTCATCTCTAAGGGTGTAGCTTGGTGGTCTGATCTGGAGTTTACAACAAAGGGGTGGGCAATGGCATCAAGTATTTTTGACAGTGACCTAAAAAGGGTGGTGGGCCAAGGTTGACAAGCAGCCAGATGAAGCTCGCTAATAGTTTACAATGATGTATACAAGAATGAGCACAAAACTTGTGTTATTTCCATTTTCAACCATTTGAAATTTAAGACTGTTGGAAAATTAAGTTAAAGTGCAAAAGGGGAGCACATACTCAAGTCTGGAAATTTATACATTTGTTAACGAATGATGAGCTACTGGAGGGAGGTGGTGGTCAATCCTGTAACACAGGTTTCAAGATTACCCCCTCAATGTAATCCACAGCTGCAGAGAAACCATACCCCATCTCAGCACTCAATGGTTTTATAACAAAGAACTTACTCCTGTGCAATGAGGAAAGTCTTTTACAAAACATACATGCTCACACCCAACTCCTATAGGGCATGTACAACTATGAGCAGTTTTGAGGACTATCAGTTCAACCACAGCATGATACTGGGAAACAGAATGAACCCAGAACACCATGTGGATACAGAGGAGTTGCAAACTCCATGCAGAAGGCACCCTAATTAAGAATCACAGTAAAGAACCTAATGTTGCTGTGAAGCAGCAGCACTAATTATGACACCAGTAAAGTAAAGCATAATCATGTTAATATGTTTACAAAATGATACAGTTCATGTGTGAGCTGATGCCAGTTCTACTCCATAGTAGGATGGAGGCCAGGCTACTCTTCAGATGACCAGACTTTGATTAGTGGCTCAGGAAAAGCCAAGTCATGAAGAAATGGAGATCAAAAGATCAAAGTCAAACTGCAAGAATACCATCTGGGAAAAGCCAGACATTATATTTGTTCAACTTAAGACTAAGGCAAGTTCATCAAGGAGTGCATACACGTTCTTGCTCGATATCACAGTTGTATTGAGCATTGGGTCCAGCACACCATATACCACACAGTACTTTCTGGCCAGCAGTGGATAAAAATCTAATCCCAGCTGGATGGCATCAGCAGACTATGCACTGGGAGTCAGGAAGAATTAATTTGCCAATATGGGCTAGGGGCCTGATGGTGAAAGGGTCAGAAATAACGTTTCAAAAAGTCTAATAAACAGGCCAAAGAATAAGTCCCATTTCAGTTGATGACAGCATATATAGCAACATATAATTTCAATATTCCCACAAGATGAGCTACTGGTGACCTAAATCTAATGTAGCCTCCTAATTAAAAAAAAAAAAAAAAAAAAAAGTTTAAGAAGTTTGAATTATTTAATGTAGCAAAGGGCCTCCTACTAGTAAAGTACAGTTGCGTACACTTACCATAGACGCAGATATTAGAGTGTATTCACTGTTGCAGTCATTACATTTGGGTAATCTGTTGGCAGGTTGCCTCAGTCGGCCTGAATTCCAAAGTCTTGGGTCCTGAGTTGGTTGCTGTCTCCTCTTCCATGATGTCAGGGCTATAAAACATGCAGCCAACGCCATTTTCTTTAGTTTTTCTTGCCCCCCGATGCCAGGTGCCCCCAAAAAAGGTAGCAAAAAAATATATATATACATATACATGCATCAATATAAACTTTACCTTCATCTACAAGCAAATACACCACATAGGTTGTAGAAGATAGAGAAGGAAAGATAAACTCCAGAATGACAGGGGGATGGCGGGAGGGTAACCTGGACTGCAACAGTGAATACACTCGGACATCTTCATTTATGGTAAGTGTACACAACTGTACTATGTTCTACGTGTTTCACTGTTGCAGTCATTACAGTTGGGCAGAATCCCAAAGCTATGGATGGAGGCTGGAGCTAAACAGCATTAGGAGCGGCTATAAGGCCCTGCAGAACTGCAGTGGCAAAGCCTGCCCTGGATTTAGAGTACAGAGGCAAATCATAATGCTTTGTAAAGGTGTGAACAGAACTCCAAGTAGCAGCCTCTAGAATGTCTTTGGTTGGTACTCCCCTTAGAAAGGCTGCTGAAGTAGCCGCAGCTCTTTTGGAATGAGACCTAATGCCCATGGGCTCAGGTTTACCATGGTGTAAGTAGCAGAAACGGATGCAGTGGCTTATCCACTTTGAAATTGCCTGCTTTGAAATAGCCTTGCCTTCTGATCCTGCAGCATATGTCACTAGTAATTGCTCAGTTTTTCTTAGAGCTTTAGTCCTGCTTAAGTAGAATCTTAGCTGTCTGTGTACGTCCAAGGAATGCAGAATTCTCATCCCCTTGTTCTGGGGATTTGGATAAAAGGTTGGCAGATGAATTGCTTGGTTAAGAGCCACACTAGAAACCACCTTAGGCATAAAAGTAGGATTTGTTCTCAGAGATACCCCGCCTGGACAAAATATGATAAAAGGCTCTACAGCCATGACGGCCTATAGCTCTGAAACTCTTCTTGTTGAAGTAATTGCTAGTAGCAGAGCAGTTTTCCATAAGAACTTTATATTGGCGGTAGCAGCTGGTTCAAATGGAGGCAGGGTGAGCTTTTCCAATACATAATTGAGGTCCCATGCAGGCAATGGTGATCTTCTAGGCCTTAAATTTTTGGCTCCTCTAAGATACTGCTTTAGTAAAGGATGAATAAAGATTGGTGGCTCTGTATTGTAAGGAGCTGAAATGGCAGAGGCATGGATTTTAACTGATGAGAAAGATAGGCCTTTGTCAAGCATCTCAGTTAAGTATTGCAATATCTGAGGAATGTTTGGTTCTGCTGCATCAGTTCCTTGTGCTTGATTCCAAGCACAGAATCTCTTCCATTTGTCAGCATAAGATTTTCTAGTACTAGGCCTTCTGGCTTCCAAAATGACATCCATCACAGCTTTACTGAGAGGTGTTGTTTGTATGACTACATGATCAGCCATGGTGCCAGGTTCAGAGTCTGTAGTTGATTGTGCAGGATCCGATTGTTTTGCTGTGACAGTAGTTGTGGTCTTTGAGGCAAGGTCCAAGCTGGGTATTGAGACAAGGTCCTTAGGACTGGGTACCAGTATTGGCGGGGCCAGTCCGGGGCAATTCTTTGATTTCTTTTGTCTGACTTTTAGGAGGACCTTGGGAAGAAGAGGCAGAGGAGGAATGTCATAAACTGATAGGTTTTTCCAACTGAAGGATAGGGCGCTCACTTTCCATGCTTGTCTGTGATAAGTAATTGTGCAGAATCTTTTCAATTGATAACTTTGGGGAGAGGCAAATAGATCCATGTCTGGGCTCCCCCATTTCTCTGCTATCATGCTGAAGACTTGAGGATTTAGTTTCCACTCGTGAGGATCCATAAGGTTTCTGCTTAAATCTTCTGCCAGAGTGTTTTGTTTTCCTAGCAGGAATTGAGCTTGAAGATGTATTTGGTAGGTCAAAGCAGTGTCCCACAGTGCCATGGCTAATCTGCAAAGGGGGTATGAATGTGTGTCCCCTTGCTTGTTTATATACCACATGACTGGTGTTGTCCGTCTATCAGTAGTTGTCCTGGATGAAGTAAGTCCTTGAAGGCTGTTCGGGCATTTTGAACAGCTAGCATCTCTTTCTGGTTGATATGTAGATGCATTTGTTTTGGTGACCATATGCCCTGAATGCATCTTCCTGCCATGTGGGCCCCCCAGGCATAATCTGATGCGTCTGTTATGGTTTGGCTGGCAGGGGGTGGAGTGAATGGCCGTCCCATGTTTTAGTGACATGCCTTTGCCCACCATAGAAACTCCTGTTGCAGGCAGGGAATGAGAGGAAAGTACAGTTTTGTACCTACCATAAATGTAGATGTTCGAGGATTCCATTGCTGCAGTCCTTACTATTGGGTATAGTCCCATCCAGTCGTCCCGAATACAGTAGATAAGGCTGCTGTCCGGTCAGGCGGCGCGTGGGCCTGGCGTCAGTGCGTCAACTAACCACTCGCATGACATATCCTCATATCCTCAGTCTTTTCTTGCCCCCAGAGACCAGAAGACCCTAAAAGGCCAAAATACCAAACCAAAAACATGAACACAATATACAAATATACAAAAAATAGAAGCTCACTACACACCCACCCTAAAACAGGGGGGAAGGAGGGGAGGAAGGAGTGCAGCAATTGAATCATAAAATGATCCTCAAACTGTACTATGTTATGGTAGGTACCTGCAACTGTACTATGTTCTTAGGTTTTCCATTGCTGCAGTCCCCAACTAATTCAAATCATCAAAAAGAGAAGGTAAGGGAGGCCCAAAGCAGCAACAAGAAAGGCAAAAGCCAAGCATGGCAAAACCAAGGTGAGGCTGCAAAAAGAGCCCTAGACTTAGAGTAGATAGGAGTATAGCTTGATAGGAAAGTAATGCTTCAGCCAATGGTATGCACAAATACCTAATAGAGCTGAAGTTGGATCCTAATCCAAATGCTGTTGAAGTGGCGGTGGAATAAGCCTAATCCCAGCTGGAACCAATCCAACAAGAAATAGGAATGCAAAAATGCAATGCAAAGCCAAGAAATAAAATGTTTTGAACCAAAGAAGCTACTTTGACTCAGAACTGCAACAAACAACTCCAAAAAAACTGCCTAAAAGACTGCCTAAAATCAAGTAGTAAAGTTATAAAATGTACATGGTGCCTGTATACAAAATCTTTTAAAAAAAATTTTCCTTTATTTTTTTAAAAAGTTACCTTATAGTAGTACTGTAAGCATATGGACAAACAAAACACCTAAAAAATAAAGGAAAGGAACCATTATAGGCAATAGGGAAACTTGATCACCCTCAATATGGAAAATCAAAACTGCCAAAGGGCCTGCAACTCGAACACTAGTGCTTGGCCTTGTCCAAGACAACCCTTCTCAAAATGTTAAGTAATAAGTTTTCAGCAGTAGCCGCCCCAAATGTTTGAAAGTAGGTTCCAGCAGAGTAAAAAGCATCACAAAACAATATTGTAGAAAGGGGGTTTTAAACTTCTTATTGTTTTGGGGGTCTTACATTGGAGTTGAACGGGATTGCACAGAAGAAAATTGCTTGAATAGAGAAACATGAAACACAAATGCTAAGAAAACAGAGTAATGAAATAAGGACAAGTTTGGTTGTTGATGGGTGAAGAATAGAGGTTTCTTAATATTTGACTCAACCATCATACTCAAATTAGGCTCAGAAATCTCCAAATTCACTGCTTTTTTACTAAATCTAAATCTCTTCCATTTTGCTGTAAATCTAATCTTCTTGTACTAGGTCTTCTAGTTGTTGGAATCAAGTTAAAAGCTTTTGAGATCAGGAGACCTGCTTGTTGAGGAAGTGAAGACCGAGCTGGCGACAACACAGATGTGAACAAACTTGTAGGAAAGAAGAGGAGGTCCTGCATTTTAAAGCCATGGGGAAACATGGTTAGAAAGGGCCAATATCAAAGGTTAAGGCCATGCCAAGGCCAATCTGGAGCTATCAAAATCATCCTTGGCCCTTTGTCTGAAGCTAAATCTAGAGGTGGAAGAAGAGGAGGAGGAAGAACATTGTCTACAAGAAAAGGTTTGTCTCAAGAAGGTGGGCATTAGTGGAAGACCAAGCTTGAGATTGTGGCACTGTGTTGCAAAACTGTGGCAGCTGGTGGTTTTAGTGGAGAATGTGTGAGACTGTCAAAAGATCTAATACAGGTGAAGAGATTTCTGAACAACAGACCCATCCATGAGTTCCAGATACCACTCCTGAGAGAGTTCTGTGCTCCTGGCCCATCTTGTTTGTGTCTGCTTAGCTGATGTTTGAGGGATAGATCTGCTATGAGCTCCTTCCTGAAGTGCATAAAATCTGTTAGGAAGAGTTATAGAATCTAGCCTGGTTTGTTGAAATCATCCATGAGTACCACAGAGTTGTTCTGTTGTGTTAACACGGAATTGTTGAAAGTTAGATGCTGTGTGAAAGCACATGATCTTCATGGACTGCCCAACTGTCTCCTTCATGTTGATATGTAGATGCTGTAGTTAACTAGGCCACTTGTCTTGTATCCACTTATATGAGCTCCCAGCTCTTCAAGGATAAATCATTGTACAGTATCTACTCTAAATAAGCGCTCGCCTAGAGCAGTCACAGGAGAGCAAAATCTGACTAAGGTGATGCGGCTTGAAAAAATGACAGTGAAGAAATTGCCAGGAATGACATGCCACACAGCCACCAGAAAAAAAGTCTCTTTGAAATGAACATTTTTGAATTGGCGTATGGCTTTATATGATGCTGCTGGTGGGAAACACCAGAATACAAGATGCCATGAACCCAGTCCTTGAAAGACTGTCTCTGCAGTCCTGCCGGACTAATGAATGACTTGATGGAATGTAAAGTGATAGGTTCTTTTTGTTTGTCGGACTGCTGAGACATATCTTGGCTGCTGTCTTGAGACTTCTTTGTTGAGAGGGGTTGGATGCAGGAGAAGGTTGACTTCAGATAGCTTATCAGAGGCACACATGTTCTATCTGCTGTCTTGAGATGACTTTGAAGTAATTGCAGAGAAGGTCTTCCATCTTAGCGAATAGATAAGGGCAGTAAGATGCTGTAAGGGGTCTTTTGTAGATGAGCCAGAGCCAGGAAGTCTTGTCAATACAGCCTGAAACTTTAACTAAGCCAGCCTGCAAGGCAAGAGATATTCCCCCAGGCATTTGTGAGAAAACAAGAATAGATTTTCAGGGTTAAAATTATTGACTTCCGTAACCTGAGCTTGACTAAAAGAGTTACCATCAGAGAGTAGAGAACTAGGTATAGGCACCAGATGTACTAAAGTTCCTTGAGCCTTGCTGTTGTCCAGCAGGATCTTTGAACAGCAATCCATCAACATCTTAGTGTCCAGAATTAAATCAAACTGTCTTCCCAGAAAAAGTAGGTTTTAGGACTATCCAAAAGACCTCCACTGGGCGAATGGGATTTTGGTACTAGGACTCTGCGATCCATGTCTGGTATAGACTGTGCAATTTAATTTTCTTGGCTGGCCAGAGGAGAAAAGACTGTCTAGAAGGAATAATTAGATCAGGAGGTCTTTCAACCTGAAACTGACCCTCACCAGTCATTAGGGTCTGGAAGCGTGATCCTAGCCCTGCCCTCACCAGAAGGCTACGCAACTGAAGTCCCTGCCCCTAAAAACCCTAGACTTCTGCCTGACTTAGGTCCCTCTTCTAGGCCCCCTAGAACCTTTTGCCAATTCTTCCCAAACTATTCCTTAGCAGGACAAAAAACTAACATGGGACACATAGCTTTGATGCTTCCACCTTTTCTACAGTTTGCAAATACTTTTGAACCTAAGAACAGACTGCAAAAAAAAACAACAGGAAAATCCGTGTCTTAACTTTGTCCAAATTTCATTTAAACCAGCTGTTAAGGACCAGCCAAACAACATCCCACAACTGTGTAAACTAAATTCAGCAACAGACTGCTGGCAATGCCATTGCAAAAAGAATCCCTCACATTTTTGCACACATTGGAGGAAGACATAAACCTTATCCGAAATACCAAGGCAATTCATCCATCAAACCATTGCAATCAATGCTCATAAACTTGTTGAGACAATTTTCATAAATCAGCAAAGTCTACCCAAGAGTGTCCTTCCAAAGAAACCAGATTTCTTAGTTTTCAATTCCCTTCCCAGGAAATAAACGGTTCTTTCTTATGTTTGAACTGGACAATCCAACGCCCCTTGGGGCCTTAGAACCTTTTAGGCCCTTGGTCGAGTGGGATCACCTGCCCTTTGCACAGATGTCAAACACTTGAGGAGCCCTACCACAGTTATACTTATGAATAGGGGTAAGGGGAGCAGAATCGAAGGGTTCAGGGGCCTCTCTGCAAAACATCTTCCACCACATTCAACACAGGCAAATAGCTAAAACCCCCTTCCTTTAAGGACAAGAGGAGGCAAAGCCTCAGGTTCCTCAGTAAGAATAATCCTTCCCATTCCCAAGGAGCTCCCTCATGGAATAAGGAGTCTCTGAAAAGAAAAAAGAATTGGGGAGAACTCTCTGAGGAGTGAGATCAATCAGGAATCTAGAGCATCTATTGGATACTCCATCAAATCTTCCAGAGATGAAAGAAAATCCAGCAACCCTGTTCCAAGGACTCAATCATCTGAACTTGACTCCAGCTCTCATCAGGAGGGCCCATAGAACCTCTAATCATAGAAATCAAATCTTCAACCCAGTTCAAGACTGTCTAGGTTCTGCCAGAACCCGGAGGCCTGGAAGCCCCCTTGAAAAGAAAGTGGCCTACCTCTAAAAGGTTTCTGATTTACATGGTAAGGAAAAGCCTGAGACCTAGAGAGGAAGAGGAAGAACTGGAGAAGCTGCTCTACCTAACCTGCCTCTGGCCTGACCACAAGTAGTTTTGGCCTGCCTCCTGAGGAACACCGAGAAAAAACCTCTCGCCTCTGCCTGAGTCACTTACACTATTCCCCTAAGCTGGCGCCCCTCCCGACAGCCGACATCAAAAGTACTGCTGTTCTTGCCTGGCGCTTCTTGGATGAAGCTGCTGATTCACTCCCGTGGCATTTTATAATTATCTCGCTCCCAAAATCCCGCACAGTTTTGTCTAACCTCCTCTTAATAGTGCGTTTGTTACTGGCACACAAGCGCGCTCTTAAACATGGCGTTTCCATCCAGGCCCTAAAATCAGTAACACAACGGTAATAGTAAATCTATAGGTATTTTGTCGGCCACAAAATATAGCTCGGAACAACCATTCACATACCTGCACAAAAATACTGATTCAAAATGAAACCCTCATGCAAAGTATGAGAGGACTTAGAAGCCAAACAAAAGGTATGTATTTCCCATAAACGCCATCCGGTATTCACTTGAAACTACGCTAATCCAAGACGCAGCACCAGGCCCAAAATGAAACGAACGGGTACTGCACCGTATCTGATTCGTGCCCTGCTCCGCTTGGCATTCATTGTTTGCAGACTGTGAGAATGTTGACTCCATAAACTTTTTAGGTACCATTGAAGTTTCCTCATATGCAATCTTGCATATGGAATCAGTAGGATGCAGGATGCCATGAAGCACAGAGCCTGCAGAATTTGTCTTGCAGAAGATTGGGTTTTTGTTGCCATCAGTTTGAAGTAAGTAGACAGTTGCCTTTGCTTGTCTGGCGTGAGGTAAGCCATCTGGGCAGTTGTATTCAAGCTTGCACCCAGGAATGTTATCTTTTGAGAGGGTACCAGTTGTGATTTCTTTTAGTTTATTGTGTACCCTAGGCATGTTAGAAGCCTTTTCACAAATGCCAGGTGTCGAAGAAGAGTGTCCTTATTCTCTGCTTGAATGAGACAGTCGTCCAAGTAAGGATATATTTGTATACGTCTTTGTCTGCAAAATGCAATTACTGGTGCCAGGCACATTGTAAAGACTCTGGGTGCAGTAGATAAGCCAAAAAGGGCAGTTCAGAGAATTGGTAATGGATTAAGCCAACCTTGAATCTGAGGCATCTTCTGCACGGTTGTCTTATTGGGACATGCAGGTATGCCTCTTTTAGGTCTAAAATCACCAGCCAAGCATTCTTGCCCAGCATGGGCAGAAGCTGCTGCAAAGTCAGCATTTTGAATTTTGGAATGTCCAGGTATGTGTTCAAAATTGATAAATCCAGTATTGGCCGCCAGGCCTTGTCCTTTCTGGGTACCAAGAACAGTCTTGAGTAAAAACTTTGCCCTTTTTCCTGTTCTGGTACTGTCTGAATGGCCCCCATATCCATGAGGGACGTAACCTGTTTCTGTGCCTCTGCTCATTGATTTTTTTGGCAGATCTGGCCAACCATTTGCCATTGGTAGAGTGTGGAAATGGAATCTGTACCTCTGTGACATGATGTTTAGTACCCACTTGTCCTGGGTTATTAACTGCCAATTTTGAGCAAAAAGTGCTAATTTTCCCCCTATAGGTGCTGCCAAAAGGTAAGTACTTAATGTAGGCAGAGGGAAGTCATTGGGATTGTTTTCTGTAGGTTTGCGCTTTATCTCCTCCAGATTTGGAGGTGGAAGTGCCCCATTGCTTTGACCTGTATGAATCTTGCGCTTGGTATCTGGAACCCGTAAGGCGCCTGGATATGCCCCTTTGAGCTCTGACACAGGAAAGGACCAACTTTTTGTAGGCCAGTGTCTACTGAATCTTGGTGGCTGCACTTGTAAGAAGTCTAACAGTTTGCATAGACTTAGCTTGGTCTTCCATTTTCTTTAAAACATCTTCTGCCTTAATACCAAACAGAGAATCATGCTGTAAAGGTGCATCTAGCAATTTAGCTTTAACATGATCTGGCAAATTTTGTTCCTTTAACCAGGCATGCCTCCTAATCACAGATCCAGTAACTGCGGCCCTGCAGGAGGCCTCTAAGGAATCAAAACCACACTGCAAAGTATGCTTTCCAACTTGTTCAGCTGCATGCAATAATTCCTGCAATTCTTTATTTTCTGCACATTCTGAAATCAACATCATTTTCTGTTTCAACAATCCCATAACATGTTGTTGGTACTTAAGCATATGAAATTGACAGTTTAAGGCCCTGATTGCCAAGGTTGCAGAAGTATAAACCTTTTTCCCCCATCTGTCCAGTGCCCTTGAATCTCTGTCAGAGGGGGTAGGATTTTTTGCTGTTGAGGCCTTAACTCCCTTTGGACCCTGTGAAATAGTTTCAGGATCAGCAGCAGGGTTTCTAAACAAAAATGTATGTGAGTCAGGGACCCTGTAATATCTGTCAGGCTTACTGGGAGCCGGAGGCAAGGAGTCAGGGGTCAGGTTTGACTCTGAAAACACATCATCCACAATGTCTAAAACAGGGGGAAATGGCTAAAGGCCTGTGCTGAGGGAGAAGGAAATCTCGGAGTCTCTTTTTTGATTCTGAGAAGTCTTGACTCCCAGTGAAAATGCTCCCTCAAAGTATGCAAGGTTTCTTCAAATGAATAATCCTCAGGAGGAGATGGAGATGGAATAGACTCCTCTGCATCTGAATCCTCATAGGGAGGTATAGATAATTCCTGATCAGAAGAAATAGAAAGCTGATCTGAAGATTCATAATCAGTGTCTTGCCTAGGCCTCTTATCAGGAGAGGGATGGGTACCCCTGATCAAGGTAATAAGGTCTTCAGCCATTTTGATCATCTGTTTTTTAGGCATAGAGGCCTGTGCACGTGGCTTATGCGTCGTTTTTTTAGTTTTAGAAGTTCCTTTTGTCTTTGGTTTTGCAGCAGTCATTGGTTGATATACAAATGTTGAGGTCTAAATACACCCTCAGAAGCCGGTGCCTGCTCAGCTGCTCCAGACCCATCAGAGGGAGATACATCCGTCGGTCCAATACCCTGAGTACCTTGCGGCATGCCAGACTCCACATGGGTGTCGGTAGAGGCCTGTGACTCGAAGGTAGCAGGTATCAGGGGCTGCGAAAGCACCTCACTGAGTACCGGCGAAACGGCAACTGGCTTAGGAGAAGCTTTGTCATCAGTTTTGGATTGCGACTGCCTTTCTTTGTCCTTTTCTTTGCGTTTTTTATGTACTCCGGGGTACTCTGCTATCCGACGACATTTCTGGGTAGTTAAATCTGTTTCCAAAATACTTTGATGCAAAAATATACCGACGCTTAATAGTGCGTTGGTTAAATCTAGCACAAAACCGACAGCCAGGCATGTTGTGATCAGGGCCTAGGCAAGGAATACAGTATAAATGGAAATCCTTTTGAGGTATTTGCTTTCCACAAGTACTAAAATTATTAACTTTTTCTGACATCAGTAAAAAGCAAGAAAAAAAAGTTTCCTCAACGGGGTACTTAGCTTTAGTGAAGACTTTGGTTCTGAAACTCAAACACGAATATTTCAGTAGTCGGCCGACCGGCACTTGGGAAATGCTTCTGCTTCAGGCACCGCACGGCAAGAAAGACAAAAGAAAATGGCGTCTGCTGCATGTTTTATACCCCTGAGGTCATGGCATGCCGGACTCCACATGGGTGCCGGTAGAGGCCTGCGACTCGAAGGTAGCGGGTATCAGGGGCTGCGAAAGCGCCTCACTGAGTACCGGCGAACCGACGACTAGCTTAGGAGAAGCATCGTCATTGGTTTTGGATCTCGACTGCCTTTCTCTGTCCTTTTCTTTGTGTTTATGTACTCCAGTAGTCGGATTGCTATCAGACAACATTTCTGGGTAGTTAAATCGGTTTCCAAAATACTTTGATGCAAAAACATACAGACGCTTAATAGTGCGTTGGTTAAATCTAGCACAAAACTGACAGCCAGGCACGTTGTGATCAGGGCCTAGCCAAGGAATACAGTATAAATGGAAATCCTTAGGAGGTATTTGCTTTCCACAAGTAATACAATTATTAACTTTTTCTGACATCGGTAAACAGAAAGAAAAAAAGTTTCCCCAACAGGGTACTTAGCTTTAGTGAAGACTTCGGTTCTGAAACTCAAACATTTCAGTAGTCGGCCGACCGGCACTTGCGAAATGCTTCTGCTTCGGGCACCGCATAGAAAGAAACACTAAAGAAAATGGCATCGGCTGCATGTTTTATACCCCTGATGACCTGACGTCATGGAAGAGGAGACCTCAACCGACGCAGGACCCAAGACTTTGGAATTCAGGCCGACTGAGGGCAACCTGCCAGCAGATTACTCAAATGTAATGACTGCAACAATGAAACACTAAGATCATGAAACACCCATGGAAAAAAACAGACAAAGCCACCTAGATCTCAGTCAAAGACTGATCCTCCCTCACAGATTTAAAAATTCAAGAAATTGCCATCTTGAAAGTCATTTAGCAGTGAAAAACACACAGAAATGGTTCAAAAATTAAACAAACCAACACACAAAGCACCAAACACACACCATGAACTCAGATTACATTGGCATAAAACTAACAAAAAAAACAAGAATCGGAAAAGCAAAAATTAGACTGTATAGTAATAGAAATCATTAAAACCTCAAATTTAAGTAGCCTGTCTGATCAGGAACTTTAAAAGACCTCCACAAAGGCAAAACATAAAATATTAACTTTCTACAGGAGTTTAACTCCACAAACAGAAAATGAAGCAATATAGGAAGAGACAAAGTGAATAAAGAAACAGTAGTACCCATCGCAACCCTGTAACTTAGAAGTCAAATTAGAAACGTATAAAAACACATTGTTTGACCTAAGTAGTAAAAACTCTGCATGAATACACATGCATATCAAAGAAATAAAGCAATCACAGAAACCCATTTACATAAAGGCAAGAAGTATACCATCAGCTATAACAACTTTAAAAAATGATGGGGCTAGAAGAGTATTACTACTTATTTGTGTTTTTCAATACTTTGGCATTGCCACCAAAATTATTTCTCTTGGGAATATTTTTACAGTACAACAAGCATATCATCACATAAAGCAATTAAAAATAGTGTGTGTGTGGGGGGGGGTTACTGCTTGCACATACATAAATGTACTTTCATTTCATGAAGCTGCCACCAAATCAATACTCTTGCAAATACTTTTGAGGCTGTGCTACCTGGAAAACAGTACATGTTTGTACAACTAGCAGTGCTACTGATATTCAAGTCTCCTTATCTGGACAAATTCATCTTAGGTGGTATGTAGTGTTAGCACTTACTTGTAAACCTTGACTGTGAAAGACATTTAACGGTTTCCCAGAAGTGTCCCTTAAATGACTACCCTGAACATTTTACACCAAATGTCACACAGTTAAAGTTATAGCCCTGCACGGCTATCAGTCAAAATGGGCAGATGAACTATTTTACATGAAAATATACTGCAAGATTCATAACAATCTTTCATAAACTACTAAATGTAAAATTTAAACTGCAAATTACATACAACCATTTTATTAAGTACAATAAAAAAAATATAGCATCCATGGTACAGATATCACATAGACAGGGATTGTGAGGCACTCACCCTTCAAACTCATGACTCAAAACACGCCATACACACTTCCTCGTGCCTTACTGCATATATATATATATATATATATATATATATATATATATATATTTTTTTTTTTTTTAATGGCCAGTACTCATCATTTATCTGTAATACTCGCTTTAAAGCTTTGCTTTTGCGAGCAACTATATGCACACAGTTAAAAAGTATCATGCACTGGGACAGTTTTAAAGGTTCTCACATGAATTGTTTTTTTCATTCTCCCACTACTGACACTAAGGCACATGGGGTTGGGTTAATGCATTTCTGTCTATTGCTAAATAACAGTGATTAGCCTGGCTAGCTAATGAAAGGACAATTTCCAAACTGACAAGTACCAGACTGGTTAAGAATCCTGGGATACAAATTACAAACATCTTAATTTACAGGGCATATACACAAAATGAGAAAGGAGTACATCAGCTTTCTTATTTAAATGCATAATTAGTAATATTTAATGGACAGTAACTTTTCACGGAAAAACCTTCTGTATTTTTACTGATTAAAAAAAAAAAGAACGTCTGCATTACTAATGGGGTCTGTTTGAACCAATGATTCAAAAGTAGGATAGCCATATGTTTCACAATTGCAATCAAACTTCAAAGATATTACAGCTAAATACTGCACACCTCAACCTCTGCATGAAAAGGTTCAGTACCAAACTTTAATTACAATTCCAGCAGAGTTCACCCCTCATGCCATTGTCAGATGTGATGTGATCTCTGTGTGAGATCACTGGTGCTCAAGAAAGTAAAACTAATTATATTTACCATAGCAACACATGTTCGAATGATCACTGCTGGGTAGCCTTAGCTATATGGGTTATATTCTGCTAAGGATAACAGACGGCCAGCATCAAAATCTTTAGGGCACCTTCAACATGGCCAAAATACAAGACAGCTTGAGACGAGCTGACTAACACACAGGTTTGGGTGCCAAGCCCTTCAGAGCTTTCCTGACAACAGAGAGCAGGAGGCAGAGTCCTGAAAGAACACTTATAGGAACAATAAAAAAATAAATATCTACAGCATGAAAAAACAAACGAAACAACAAGGCAGATGGCAAGAGAAAGGGTGGTTACTGAAGCAGTTATCATTCGAATATATACTGCTATAGTAACTTTACTTACTCAACTGCACTGTGTTCGTCATACTGATCACGACAGTAGCCTTAGCTATATGGGTTAATTACCCTAGCTTACTACATTTGGGAGGTAGAATGAGAAGAGTCCAGGAATGGTCCTAGCATACTCTGATCCTAGACCTAGAGAAGGAATCTAGCTTAAAGTGCTTTGTAAAAGTATGCAGCAGCTTCTAGAATACTTACATAAGTAAACCCTTTCCAAAAAGCCATGAATTAAGCCAAGCCCCTGGTAGTGTGGACCTTGAGCCTGCATGGAGTAGTTTTGTTATGAAGAATATAACAAAGTAATAGTCTTCAACAACCTTCTGCGAAATCTTTGAGACAGATGTCCCTTCTTACCCTTCACAAGAAATTAACAGCTGATCTAAAGATCTGAAAGGCTTAATTCCATCAAGATAGTACCAGAGATGTCTGTGATCATCAAAAGTATAGAGTAGCCTCCCCCCCCCCCCTCATTTCTAGGTTCAGGAAAGAAAACGGAGAGGTTTAGTTTGGCTTAAAGTAAACTGTGATACCACTTTAGGCATAAAAAAGATTAGTTCTCAAAGAAATCCTGTCCTTGTGGAAAATGAGGTAGGGTTGACCCCACCATAAAAGCTTGTAACTCAGATACACTTTCTGCAGAGGTCAGAGCAATCAATAAAACTAATTTTCCAAATTCAGAATCTCAATTCAGCCAGTTTAGCAGGTTCAAATGCAACAAGTGTTTGCTTCTCTAACACAAAATTAAAACCTCGTGGAGGGGCCACTGGTTTACTTGGTGACCTCTTGTGCAAGCATGCTGAAACAGCCAATGAATAAACATTGATAGAAAAAAAATAAACGTCACAGGATAGTAACTCGCACAAATATTATGCAAATAATACTTAATGTGGAGCTTTCCTCCCCGGGCCTCCGCTGAAAACGGACTTGTGTCCAGTCGGACTCTCCCAGTCAATAAATGTAAATAAATAAATAAAAATATTGTGGAACCAGAGAACAACTAGCACTGAATGGGTGATGGTTAGGTTTGTTGGCAATAACTAGAAAACCTTTTCAATTTCCTAATATATAATTTTCTAGCAGGTTTTCGTGCTTCCATTACTACCTGATGCATGTCCTTAGCAAACAGGTGCCTGAAAAGAATTAAGACCCTATCATCCAGGCAATCAACTGAAGTGGACTGATGTTGGGGTGTATCAAACACCCCTGTTCTTGTCTGAGTAAATACAGTCTGTGAGGAAGCTTGTGGTAATTGCTCCTGGCCATTTCCAAAAAAGGGAGAACCATGGCTGCCTGGGACAGATGTTAGTCACCACAATGACCCTGGAGGGATTCCATCTGAATCTTCAGAAATTCCCTAGACACTAGTGGAAAGGGTAGAAAAGCATACAGGAACATTTTTGTTTAAGGAAAGGCATCTGTATTACAGACAGTCTTGCATGGAGTCCTGGAACAGAATCTTACCAGTTGATTCTTTAGACAGGAGACAACTAGGTCTACTTGAATTCCCCACAGATAAATCAAATCTTGGAAGACCCCGATCTACTTTCCATTCATGAAGGTCTGCCTTGGTCCTGCACAGCTTGTCTGCCACACAATTGTGCTATGACGTAATGTAGCATGCCTGTAGAGTGAGATTATGCTGTGAAGCTATATTCCCAGCTAACTTGTCTAATCTGCAAAGGGTGTATGACCCGGTTCCCCCTGCTTATTGATGTAACACAACTGTGGTATCGTTTTCAGGTTGTTACAGAGAATACCACACAACTTAAATAGGTCCCCAAGAACCAAAGATTATTCAGAGAGTTGTGTGCCTTGAACAGTGCAACCATCTCTGATAATTACGTGCCTGCATCTGTGTTTGGTGTTCCACACACCCTGCAATTTTATCACTCCTGAAACTGCTCTCCAAGCAAAGTATGAGGTGTCTGTCGTGAATGACTGCTTTGGAACAAAGAGAGAGAAGGGGAGACCTGAATTTAAGGATCTACTGCCTCCACGAAATGATTTCTCTTCTGACAAACCCTAGCATTGGGATTTGAAAAGACAAAGGGTGATGGTGCTGGGACCAGACAGATTTCAGACACCCCTGCATCTTTCTTATGTGGAGTCTTGCCAGGAGTATCATGACAATCCTAAAAGCCATGAGACCCACAGTCCTGAGGTATTCCCCTCCCAGTGACTGAAGTTTGACTGGAAAGCCAACACATATACAGACTTAGGTTTTTCCTGTGTAAGAAAAGCTTTTTGAACAGAGGTGTCTAACACCCAAGAACACAAGCCTGTGTGAAGGAGTCAAGAAAGATTATTGAATGTTCTCTTAGAATCCCCTTTTGTATAAGGGGTCTCTCAACCAACAGAGAAAAATTCCTGACACTTGGAAGACGAACCTGCAAAGATAAGCAAGTTGTCTAAATACGGGAAATATGTACACCTTGTAGCCTGTAATGAGCTCTAAATGGAGTGGACACATTGTGAAAACTTGGTGCAATGGATAGCCCAGAAAGGAAGGTAGGGCACTGATAAGGTTGTGTATGTCTGGATCACATCAAGAAACATCTGAAATCTGGATGAATAGGGATGTGATGAACATCTTTTAAAGCTAGTGTTACCATGAAACCTAAAAGAGGTAGTAGTAGTAACAGGTTGTGAAGTAACCTCATTTTTAACTTTGACACCATCACAAACAGGTTTAGGAAAGAAAGATCAAGAACTGGTCTCCCAGAATTTTTGCCCTCTTTCTTTGGCATTAAGAACATCCTTCAATAAAAACTCCTTTACCATGGAAAGGAGGAACTGTTTATATTGCTCCTTGGACAACACCTGATGAAGAATCGGTGGAAACAAGAGAGAGAGATCTGGAGAATGAGAAATGAGCCCCTGGAAAGAGGGAATTTCCTCCCTCTGGCATCCGTAACCTTGATGAATGATCTTCACAACCCCTTTGTCCAAAACTATTTGTTGCCAAACATAAAAATGGAGATGCAGACTTTCTGGAACAAAAACTTACCTCTTTCATCATGCTTTTTGATCACCTCTGCAGCAGAGGGCCCAAAAAACTAAACGAGTCCAGAGGGGTATTTAAAAGGTAAATTTTAAAAATCCTCTGGGAAGTTTTAAGAATGCAGCCATGCAAATCTCCTCAAAACAGTACCAGTAGCCATAGCCCTGGTAGTAGTATCAACAGTCACACACATGCTGAAAACATAAGTAAACTGTGCAATAGAAGAAGCTAATTTTAAAGCACGTTTTTCTCGCAAAAGGAAACTGCTGACAATGCATTGCTCATATTTTCAAAATTCATCAGAACACATTCTAACATATGCACCGGACAATTCAAAATACTTAAAATCAAAGTCGCAGAAATATACACCTCCTTGCATACTTAATTTTCCAATTATCAGAAAGAGCAGGATTGGTATTAACCAAGTGTTTAGCATCAGTGTGATCAACTAAAGCTATAGCTGCTGGGTTAGGTTTCGGAATAGTGTATAAAAACCTAAAGACTGAGAAACTTTATACAGTCTATCTGCCTTTTTAAGGACAGCTGGCTATCAAGTAAACTGCAGTTAGTAACACACACATCCTGTAAAGCAGATAGAGCAGGAAGAATGGTTATAGGTTCCTTAAACTCCTTCTGTAACAACTGACTGTAGTTTCAGAGGAACTAAAAAAAACCTCAATTTTTTCACACTGAAAACACTGGCACATTCTAGCCATAGGTATCAGAGAAAAACAACCCCACCGCCACCACAGAGAGAATCAGAAAAGCACAGTTGTGTACACTTAACATAAATGTAGACGTTCGAGTGTATTCATTGTTGCAGTCATCACATTTGGGTTATCTGCCTGCAGGTAGCCCTCAGCCAGCCTGAATACCAGAGTCTTGGATTCCTGCGTCAGATGCTGTCTCTTCTTCCAGGACGTCAGGTCGTCAGGGGTATAAAACATGCAGCTGACGCCATTACATCAGTTTTTCTTGCCCCAGATGTCGGGTGCCCCCACAATGGGAAGTAATTATATGTTATGGTACCACTCCAACAAAAAGCAAATACACCAGAAAGCTTAAATACAGCAAACAAGGATAGTTAGAGCCAAGAGAAGTCAGGGGGCTGGAGGGAGGGTAACCAGGACTGCAACAGTGAATACACTTGAACATCTACATTTATGGTAAGTGTACACAAATGTACTAAGTTCTTCGTGTTTCACTGTTGCAGTCATCACATTTGGGTCGATTCCCAAAGCTAAGGAAGGGAGTAGGAAGTTAGAGAGCATTAGGGCCAGCTATTAAGCCCTGCAAGAATGCAGTGGCAAAACCAGCTCTGGATTTTGAAAAAAAATAGGCATGTGGTAATGCTTGGTGAATGTATGTACAGAGATCCAGGTAGCAGCTTCTTGGATGTCCCTGGTGGGGACACCTCTGAGAAAGGCTGCAGAGATAGATGCAGCCCTGGTGGAATGTGATCCTATCCCCTGTGGGATAGGATTTCTATGGTGCTTATAGCAGAAATGAATGCAATGGGCTATCCACTTAGAAATGGTTTGCTTTGAAATGGCCTTCCCCGCTGCCCTTGCAGCAAAGCCAACTAGCAGCTGTTCAGATTTTCTGAGAGGCTTAGTCCTGTCCAAATAAAATCAAAGTTATCTTTGCATATCCAAAGAGTGCAGTATCCATTCTCGCTTGTATTGTGGATTTGGGAAAAAGGTAGGCAAATGAATGGACTGATTAAGGGCCACACTGGACACCATATCTTGGGCATAAAAGAAGGATTGGTCCTGAGGGAAACCCTGCCTGCATGGAAGATAATGAAGGGCTCCACTGCCATGAGAGCCTGTAATTCAGACACTTGTCTTGCTGAAGTGATGGCTAGAAGGAAGGCTGTTTTCCAAGAAAGGAATTTCAACTGTGCAGTTGCAGCTGGCTCAAAAGGAGGGAGAGTGAGCTTTTCCAATACAAAGTTAAGGTCCCAGGCTGGAGTAGGGGCTCTCCTGGGGAGTCTTATATTTTTGGCCTCTCTGAGGAATTGCTTTAGCAGGGGGTGAGAAGAGGGGTGGTTCAGAATTATAATGTGCTGAAATGGCAGAGACATGAATTTTAATAGACGAGAAGGATAGGCCCTTGTGGAGCATTTCTGTTAAGTACAGAAGAATATGGGGTAAGCTAGGCACCGTTGTGCCCATCCCCCCCGAGTCTGGCTCTAGGAAAAGTATCTTTTCCACTTTTCAGCACAGGATTTTCTAGCACTAGGCCTCCTTGCCTCCAGAATGACATAGTATCTGCTTACTGAGGGATGCTATTGGAGAGCTCAAGGAATTAGCCAGGCTGCAAGGTTCAGGGTTTGAAGCTGAGGGTGCAGAATCTGGCCTGCCTGAGACAGCAGGCAAGGGGTCTGAGGCAGGTGCCATGGTTCCAGCAGTTTCATACTGTGCAAGCGGGGGTACCAGCGCAGGCATGGCCAGTCCGGTGCAATCAGTATATTCCTTGGTTTGTCCTGTTTGATCTTTAGCAAAACCTTCGAGGAAAGGCAGAGGGGGAAAGGCATAAACTGAGAGGCTTTCCCAAGTAAAGGACAGAGCATTCACTTTCCAAGCTTGACTGTGGGAAGTCCTTGGGCAGAATCTGCCCAATTGGTAGTTCTGAGGGGAGGCAAACAGGTCTATCTTTGGGATCCCCCATTTGTTCTAGAGGTTGAATATTTTTGGTTCCAGTTTCCATTCATGTGGGTCCATGAGATTTCTGCTTAGGTTGTCTGCCAGTGAATTTAACTTGCCTGGCAGGAATTGAGCTCGTAGGTGCACTTGGTAGCTCACAGCGGTGTTTGACAGAGCCCTGGCTAGTCTGCAGAGAGGGTACGAGTGGGTTCCCCCCTACTTGTTTATGTATCACATAACTGTGGAGTTGTCTGTCTTTACCAATAGTTGTCCTGGAAGAATGTGGTCCTTGAAAGCTGTCAGGGAATTCTGTACAGCTAACACTTCTTTTTGGTTGATATGCAGGTGCATCTGTTTTGGGTTCCATTTGCCCTGAATGCATTGCCCTGCCAAGTGAGCCCCCCATGTATAGTCTGAGGAGTCTGTTGTTAGGGCTTGGGTGGCAAGGGATAGAGTGAAAGGGAGCCCTTTGTTGTCTTAGCAAGCCTCTGCCCACCAAAGGAACTCTGTCTCTACACAAGGAACGATAGGAATCATTGATTCCAGGTCCTAAGAATGTTGACACCATAGGCTTTTTAGATACCACTGCAGTTTCCTCATATGCAGTCTTGCATATAGAATTAGTAGAATGCAAGAGGCCATGAACCCCAGAGCTTGCAGAATTTTCCTTGCAGATAGCTGGGTCTTTGTGGCCAGTTGTTTGAAGTAGGTTGTTAACTAAACTTGTTTCTCTGGAGTGAGGAAAGCCATCTGGGAAGTTGTGTTCAAGCTTGCTCCCAGGAATACAATGTGTTGGCAGGGTACCAGGTGAGATTTCTTTTGATTTATGGTGTACCCCAGTGAGTTTAGAAGTTTCTTTACGAATGCCAGATGCTTTAATAGCAATTCTTGGCTTTCTGCCTGAATCAGACAAATGTCCAAGTATGGGTATTTTTGAATATTTCTCTGCCTGCAAAATGCAATGGCTGGAGCTAGACACTTTGTGAATACCCTGGGCGCAGTAAGTAAGCCAAAGGGAAGTGCAGAGAACTGAAAGTGCATGGAGCCTGTCCTGAAGCGTAGGTATTTCCTGCAAGATTCCCTTATTGGAATGAGCAGGTAAGCTTCCTTTAAGTAAACAAACACACGAAGGAGCCAGGAAGCTGCAAACTTTAATGCCTTCTGGTACCTCGGCTACACAAGCCTTCACAGGAATAAATTTTATGACAACAAGCAGCATATTTTATAGCAACAGGAATTAAATAATCAATTAAAAAATTACAAATTTAAAGCAACATGACATTTCCAAAATAACACATACTTCTCCAAAAGACGAGCATCATAAAACAGAGAAGTTTCCTTAATCATAAGTCTCTTCAACTCATCAAATCTTTTATAAAAATTTTCATTACCAGGAAAAGTCCAAGGATCAAACCGGGCCAACTTGTCTTCCCTTTCATTCAGCAAGTTGGCAAAAAGATATCCATTAGCATTAGTTTCAATATTTTCCATTTTCAGAAAACACCACAGCTCCCTCAAGAAAAACAGACATATACAAAATCCATAAAAGGAGAAAAAACAACCACACGAAGGAGCCAGGAAGCTGCAAACTTTAATGTCTTCTGGTACCTTGGCTACACAAGCCTTCACAGGAATAAATTTTATGACAACAAGCAGCATATTTTATAGCCACAGCAATTAAATAATCAATTAAAAAATTTCAAATTTAATTTTTAGAGCATATTGGGGATGTGAGGAATTGCAGGTTGGGTAGTCCAACTTCTGAGCACTTTAACACTACTCATAATGGAGTTAGTGAATCTCTTTTCTTTTGTGTTTTAGCCAAACCCGATGGTAAGAGCTTTGGGAATTTTTCTCAGAGGCTTCTTAGTTTAGAAAGTAGGTTTATACTGAATTTCGGCACACTTGCACCTAGGGGTTTAAATTTGGAAATGCATCTCACTTTATAATGTGTTATTTTGGAAATATCATGTTGCTTTAAATTTGTAATTTATTAATTGATTATTTAATTGCTGTTGCTATAAAATATGCTGCTTGTTGTCATAAAATTTATTCCTGTGAAGGCTTGTGTAGCCGAGGTACCAGAAGACATTAAAGTTTGCAGCTTCCTGGCTCCTAAGTGTGGTTGTTTTTTCTCCTTTTATGGGTTTTGTATATATAAGCTTCCTTTAAGTCCAAGGTTGCCAACCAAGCATCTTTGCCTATCATAGGAAGCAGATGTTGAAGTGTTAGCATCTTGAATTTTGGGATTACCAAAAAAAGTGTTTAGAATAGAGGGGTCCAGGATAGGACGTCAGGAGCTTTCTTTTCTGGGTACCAGGAAAAGTCTTGAATAAAAACCTTGTCCCCTTCCTTCTGCTGGAACAGGTTGAATAGCCCTGATACTTAGAAGAGAGAACCTGCTGTTGAGCCTCTGCCCACGGATTTGGGGATTGGTCTGGCCAACCCTTTGGGGTTGGTAGGGTGTGGAAGTGGAATCTGTTTCCTTGGGAAACTATATTCAAAACCCATTTGTCCTGGGTAATGAGTTCCCAGTTTTTGCATGCATGGCAAGCTTTCCTCCTAAGGGAGCAGGTAGTTGAACAGGGCTTGGAAGGGATAAGGTAAATTCATTGTGCCATTTTTTTCCGTTGGGGGGTCTTACCACTCCCTGCTTTGGAAGTGGGAGCCCCCCACTACTTAGGCCTGTGCGTAGCCTGAGACTGTAACCTAGGTGGTCTGCTGTTCCTGGGTTTGGACTGAGAAAGCCTGGAAGAGGCTGGAAAGGACCAATTCTTTAAAGGCCAATACCTACTAAATCTGGGAGGCTGTACTTGCAGGAAATCTTAACAGATTGCATAGATTTAGCTTTTTCCTCCATCTTTTTGAGGACTTCTGCTTTGTTGGCAAACATACAGTCTTGATTTAAAGGAGCATCCAGTAATTTAGCTTTAACATGATCTGGCAAGTTTTGCTCCTTAAAGCCATGCATGCCTTCTAAGTACAGACCCAGTGACAGTAGCCCTGCAAGATGCTTCTAGAGAGTCAAAACCACATTGCAAAGTATGTTTACCAACTTGTTCCACAGAATGCATTAAATCCTGTAATTCTTTGTGTTCAGCACAGTCAGGAATCAACATAATTTTCTGTTTAAGCAGCCCCATAATATGTTGCTGATACTTTAACATATGAAACTGGCAATTTAAAGCACTAATGGCCAAAGCAGCAGAAGTATAGACCTTCTTACCCTATCTGTCGAAGGCTCTAGACTCTGCATCAGAAGGGGTAGGATTTTTGGCAGCAGTAGCCTTAATGCCCTTTGGTCCTTGGGAAATGGTCTCTGGATCCGCAGTAGGATTCTTGAAGAGGAACTTCTGAGAGTCAGGTACTCTGTAGTACCGGTCAGATTTTCTGGGAGCTGGAGGTAAAGTGTCTGGGGAAATGCTAGATTCCAAGAAAGCATAATCTACAATGTCCAGAACAGGAGGGATAGCTAAAAGCCTGTGTTGAGGAAGTAAGAATTCCCTAAGCCTCTTTTTGGAGTGAGAGTAATCCTGGCTTTCCCAGTGGAAATGCTCCCTAAGAGTGTGCAAGGTTTCATCAAAACAGAAATCTTCTGGAGGGGAAGCAGAGGAAATGGAATCCTCTGCATCAGAATCCTCACAGGTAGAAAGGGGCAAAGCCTGGTAATCAGAAGAAACAGAAATATCAGATTCCTGATCAGAAAAATCAGAAAGAAAATCAGTTCTAGGTCTCAGAGGGGGAAGGCTGGCTTCCCCTAGTAAAGGTAATAAGGTCTTCAGCCATTCTAAGCATTTGTTTTTTAGGCATATGGGCCTGAGCATGCAGTTTGGACATCAATTTTCTAGGCGTGGGTCGAGTTTTAGGCCTGGATGAAGAAGATGGCATTGGTTTAAAATGCAAGTCTGTAGGCCTGAATACACCCTCAGAAGCCGGTGCCTGCACAGCGGCTCCAGACCCATCCAAGGCAGAGACATCCGCAGGTTCCATAGTCAAAGAAGCATCTCGCAGCATACCGGACACCGAATGGGTCTTATGAGAGGCCTGCGAATCTGAAGTAGCGGGTATCAGGGGCTGCAAAAGCGCTTCACTGAGTACCGGCGAGCTGGCAACTAGCTTAATGGAAGTGTCGTCTGCAGTTTTGGACCTATGTGGTCTGTCTCTGTCTTTATCCTTATGTTTTATTTGGAATATCGGTAGTCGGATGGCTTACTGAAGCCATTTCTGGACAGTTAAACAGAGTACCAAAATAATCTGCTGCAACTAGACAGACGACGAATAGTTCGGGGGTTGAACAAGGCACAAAACCGACAGCGAGGGATGGCGAGGTATGGGCCTAAGCAAGGAATGCAGTACGAATTAAAATCTTTATGGGGTATTTGCTTTCCACAGGCAATACAATTGTTAACTTTTACTGATATCGGTTAAGAGCAAGAAAAAGGATCCCCAACGGGGTACTTAGCTTTTTTTAAAGACTTCACTTCTGAAACTCGAAAATGAAAATTTCAGGAGTCTGCAGACTGGCACTTGTGAACTGCTTCTGCTTCGGGCACCTTTCGGCAAGAAAGACTGGTTTAATGGCGTCGGCTGCATGTTTTATACACCTGACGTCATGGAAGAAGAGGCAGCATCCGACGCAGGAATCCAAGACTCTGGTATTCAGGCCGGCTGAGGGCTACCTGCAGGCAGATAACCCAAATGTGAGGACTGCAACAGTGAAACACGAAGAACATCTGAGCTCTCCTCAGAGTCGGAACCAGAAATCTGAGGAGAAAACCTGCATCTGTCCCTTCACCTTCCTGTTCAGATTCAGAATCTTGAATTTGTAAAGGAAAAGAGGTATCTCTCTCTTATACCAGAAACTACTTTAAATGAAGGATCAACAGCCTGAAGTAACTCTTGAGCCAGACTCAGTAAACTACTCCTGTGTACAGAAATTTGAGAAGTAGACACATGCCTAGTTATCTGTTTTTGACAGAAAAAATGGGGCCAACCTGGTTACTAATAGCAGCAGCAGCTTCCCAATGGAAGGGTGCAGCAATCAAACAGCTAAGCCTTCCTTGTTCCCTCTACAAGGACTGACCGGAGTGACTCTCCCTTACCCAATGAGAGGACCCTAAAAGCTGCAGCGGAAGTGGCTAAATCCCAGTCCACAGTGACTGTAGGTGCTATACCAGAGGGATCCAGGGTAAAAGATGAGGGATCCAGGGTAAAAGATGAGGGGTCTGAAGTACAACAAATGACCACAGGAGAGTCATCCACCTGTAGCTGAGGCAAATTGCAAGCCTGCTGTGGTGGTAAAGGCTGCTTGCTTATATTTTTCTTTTCGTGGGCAGAAGAACTGGTCTTGGGACCAGTACTTTGTTCCATGGTCAAGCTGAAACTGCTACCTCTTAAGCGGGAAAGACAAGCAGCAAATGCTGGTAAAAAAATAAAGTCTAAGTGTCACTTTTTTCACATAAAAACTGAGTAAAACGCTCTTTAAAAGACGTTCCTAGCCTGAAAAAAGTAAAAATTTCTCTGCAGAGAATATGGTTTTTCAGTTAAGTTACACAACTTTTTAACTGACAGGAAAAAAACAGCACTCCCATTTAAAAGTACGATACGGTCTTATGACAGTCTATTAAAACAAAAAACTCCTAGCTTTACAATAACTCTCCCAAGGAAGAAAATGAAAAAACACAAATATTTAGAAAATGGAAGATTTGCCCCCAAAGGGAACTTATCTGCCCAACAAAGGAACAGCACAAAGCGGACTGTCAATCCTAAAAATCTTTAAAGGAGAGTACTCTTCAGCGGCAGTAAAGCTGTGAAGGGCTTGGCCCTTAAACTTTAGTCAGCTCAAGCTGTCTGACGGTATAGGGACATGGAGGTTGTCCTGGAGCTTTGGATGCTGGCTGTTGTATCCTATTCAGCCTATAACCCATACAGCTAAGTCTACTGCAGCAGTGATCAATATGATGAACATGTGTAGTAAGCACTATCATGTTTGTGTCTTTCGGCTTTTCCCAGTTAGGGGTCGCCACAGCGGAACTCCGGACTGCTAATGATTGGCAGTAGATTTTTACGTACTGGCTTGCCGGGACTAACGCACAACCTTCAACGAAGGAACGCCCATTCACGCATGTCGCTGCACATAATGCAAAGAATTAAATTGTTAAATAACATCCTGAAAACAGCTAAATGAAATCTTTATTAAAAATAAAACTGGACACACAGATTTCCATACCCAGATACTATTTTCCTAAACTGTTCTGAGAAACAAAATTACTTTTTATGCTTCAGCAAAAGACAACTACTTCTACTACATTCTCAAAACATGAAGGTCTTGCTTTTCTAACATTTTGTACCATACCTTGGCATGCACAATAAACTACCATGGCTGCATTTGGGATCTACATCTAATTTAGACTGCTGAAGCTGTGGTCTACTATGTAACCAAAAAGTGAAGTAGGAGGAAGCCTTGCTAATGTGCAAAGTTCACCTGCAAATGAAGTCTCCCCCGCCCCACTTTTTTTTTTTGGTCTGTTTTGTGCATATTTTGTTCAAGTTTTCCAGTTAAAAAGTACTCTGAACATAGTTTTGACCGTATGCATGCATTTTTGAGTTGATGCCCTAAAAAAGCATCATCTTCCACCTAACCATTAAAAAGCAGTTATGGATGCAACTATCACAGCAATCAAGAAGCTATGGGCCCCACCCTGAATAAACAAAATGCACTAAATTTTGATTTCTTTATGTTTCTGTCCATCCACCTTTAAAACAAGGCCTGAAAATCCAGCAAGTATTCTAAAATAAATTACTTGCAAAATTAAGTACCACTGACTAAAAACTGTTTAAGAAAATATGCTGCTATTGTATACAAGAATGTAAATGCAATGCTATAAATTAGGGAATGAAAAGCACCACATCACAGTAAGCATTCTAGAAAGAACAGGAAATTAAAACTTGATAAAAATTGTTCCAGGTCAGGAGGACAGTAAGTGTGCTCGTTTAATCTGCAGGACCAATGACAGCTTACTAAACATCCATCTTACTAAGCAAAAGGATTCCACCTTTTAAAGGTCACAGCAATGAGTTAATATGCAACACAAACAGCAGCAAACAAAATCATGTATTTAGCTGATGACAAAACAACCAGCCTCAAAAATGACTGCAGAATAAATCTACTCCATCTATAAACCACCACTTTGACATGCAAGTTTATTTCTGACAGAATAAAAAATACTGGTCATGATCAACTCACTACCATTTATGCCATGAAAATGAAAAAAGTATTTTTCTTCTGCAAAAATAAAACCAAAAAAAAATACACATTTGGGAAGACAACTATGAGTCTGGCAAGGAAATCAGTGTTGCCATACTGCCAATTAACAGAACCTCTTCTTTAGACAAATACTCAAGCAGGAGCAATGTGATGAAGTAAAACAGAGTACATAAAGAATAATTTAAGCAGCTGTTCAGTTTTGTTCGCAGATGGTTATGGCTGTGCGTATTTATGAAAGAAGAATCCACATCAGCAGACTTCATGGCAGTAAGAGGAAAATGAGCTAAAAACATTCCAACAGCCTCCCACCCACAGGAAAAATCATTGCACAAAAAAGCAGGAACATAGCTGCAAGTCACTCACTGGCTACCCAATACAGTATTATGTTTTAAAGTTCTCTCATCACCACCATGTCCTGCATACAATACTTAACCAGTTTCACATACCAGTTTCATCCTTTCTTAAAAGCTCTCAAAATGACCAGCGCTCAAAGCCTGAAAGGGAATTATATCAGATGATATATGAAGCTACAAACATTACCATAATAATAAATTAACAATACTGCCACTTTTAAGATGTACAGTAGAAGAAAAGGTTTGGTACTCTTTTCCGTTATCGGGGCCACACTTGTAATGAACACTTTGAGCGCTTAGAATCTTAGCATGCACTCGCATTCACTGTTGTGATTTACTCTTTACATTATACTGTACGCCTTTATTTTATTTTTTTTTATTTTGCACTTTATACTGTTTTGCTACCATTCCCCAAACAAACCACATCTTGTTCTATGGAATATTTATTAAAACAATTGTGATTAGAATGAAGGACACACCTACTGAAGCAGTGTTACTAGATACCTCCAACCCATTTGGGATGGACAACATTGTGTGGGAGAAGTACAGGGGGATTAGTAAAATTACCAACCACTTTTTAGACCTCAGCACACCTCTCAACCTTTTGGTGCTATGAATCTGGACAAAGCGAAAATGTGGACAGTTTAGTGGTAATGACCCCAGCACTTTATTAATGATAAACGCACTTAACCGTTTACAAAAGCAGACAAGGCAGTGGCACTATCAGTGACTCCTTATAACCTTCGTATATGTGGTCTCTCAATTTAGGCAGAATGTTTTTATCAGTTTGTGCTGCAATGTTCCACTATGTTGTAATTTCTTATGGGTCGTAGAAACTGACACAATTCTCTTTCTAGTGGCCCCTTTCAATTGCTTTTCCTTTCTGCATGGACACAGATTTTCTCTTTATATAAAATGTGCTTAAAGACATGAATCTATATGAGTCTACGGTATTCATGTAAACATTTTCCTAAAATTAACTTATGTGCAATAACATGTGGTGGAAATACCAGAATTTTAAATGAGTACTGCTTGGTGTTAATAAATCATTTTGTGAATAATAAGCGTAACTGAGTGCGATGCAGCAGCTGAAATTCAATGTTAATAAATGTTGCAGATAAATGTGTGGAAACTGAAGGAGAGAGACACTTCTGTTCGCCCATGAGCGCTCATTAGAAGTGTTGCCCAGTTAACGGAAAAGAACCAAAAGGTTTTGCTACTCTATGCATGAAATACTTAGTTATCTAAAAAATAGTGACTTGCAGATGAAAGTTCTGACAGAATGTTAGTCTCTTTCCATTCTCCTAGCCCCTGCAGCCAAACAAAATATTCTGTTAACAGAATTTATCAATAAAGAAAAGCAAGAATAATTAACAAAACACTGGCCTGCATAACGCACCATTCTTAAATGCAGATGCCAGTAGTTGAGTAATGGAACACTACTGCAGTTTTAGTAGGAGAATGCTCAGTTAAAGCAAAATGCAATCCTATAAACTACCATTACGAAAACAAATAAATGGCTATTCGGAGTAATACTGGCTCTAAATACAGCAATGGCTGCAGGGGCCAACAACATGCACTGCAGTTTTTGGACTGCTCCACACACAACTTTCCTAGGCTTTTCTCTATTTCATAATGTACTATGCCCTACCTACCTCACCAGTTCTGGACTAAGCAAAGGATTAATAATAAGGAAAGAAAGCAAAAACATTTCAAGACAGAGGAATGAGAGTTGGTTTCATCCTAGAGATACGTGACCCCTGGAAACAGGGAAAGATGAGATGACACCCATTTCAACTTGTGCCTTCAGGAAGGCCTTCATCATCCTGCCCCCATACATGTCTGAAGTAATTTGGCAAGACCTAGTAAAACTTAAGGAAGACAATAAAGGAGGGAAGGCAGAAAAATGTAGACAGTTCATTTTCAGACGAGTGACCACTGGAAACTTTCAGGTTATCTGTCACAGAGAGTTGTCATCTCCTAATAGAAAAGTCCCAGCACTGGAGACAAACTCCACATAAATGACAATACTAATTGATAGATATTGTGTAAATTAAAATGCTTTTCCCCAATATACTGTGCATACAGTGAAAGGAAATGTGCCAGGCCAAACAGCAGTTTTCAAAATAATATAGCTTGCTTTGCAAGAACAGTTATTTCTTGAACATATTCAGCTTAGATATTAATAACATACAGTTGTGGGCTTTACTGTAAAAGGCATCCTGTTATAGAAAAAAAGGAAGTTGACTTTATTGGCGTTTAGATACAGAAATAAATAAATAAAAATGCAGACAGGTCAAGTGACGCAAAGACGACGTGGAGAGACTTTTGTGAAGTCTTCAGATACAGTGAGGACCAAAAAAGGGCATGAAATAACCATGGACGTTTTCATGACCCAGCCAGAAGCCAGAAGAACAAGTCACAAGGACATTAAAAATAACATTGGTTGAAAAGAGTACATAAACTGGAAAGCATGTTTCACTTGGTAGTGACATCTTTGACTAAGTGTGCTTTCTGTCTAGCTGTGTTATAATAGAATAAGAAGGTTATGTACCTACCATAACGTTCCATGTTAGTTGTCTTCTTCTCGCCTTCTTTCTTGCTGGTTGGGTTCGGAGCCAATCCTCGGCGCCGACTCGGCCATCTTCAAAAGCTCGAGAGTTACTTACTGGCTCGAGGCCCCCTATATCCCATCATGCCTGGCGCTAGATACCCAGATCTCATTTGGTAAGTCTAACTGCAGACATAATAATAATAATAACAACAATACAGGAATCCTGTCCTAGAATGCATAAATCCTACTGGAGAGACTACTAGTCAGAAGGAATAGCCAGAGAAGACTCAGCCACTGAGAAAAACATAAGGAACTCTTCTCAGTCTACTAGGATAGGGGATGGAGGGTGGGATGCAAGAAAAAAGGCGAGAAGAAGACAATTAACATGGAACGTTATGGTAGGTACAAAACCTCTTAATGTTAAGTCGTCTCTCTCGCCTTCATTCTTGCTGGTTGGGACAGCGTCCCTAGCACCTCAATCCCGGGCGGATCATCGGAACAGACTCTTCAGAACAGTGGAACCAAAATCGGCTCTGCTCCTGGAGGCCACATCCAGCTTATAATGTGAAATAAAGGTATGAGGATTGGCCCATGTAGCTGCCGCACAAGTAGTTTCCATTGGCAATCTTGCCTAAAAAGCCACTGAAGTAGCTAGAGCTCTAGTGGAGTGACCTCTCTGTTTAGCAGGAAGCTCTTTATTCCTTAGCTGATATATAAATGTAATGATAGATGTCAACCATCTAGATAAGGTTACTTTCTACACAGGTAGACCTTGTTTACCCTCTGCATAGGACAGGAACAGCTGGTCTGATTTTCTTATTTGCTTAGTTCTATGCAAGTAAAAGCGTAACTGTCTATGAACATCCAACTGATGCAATTTGTATTCCACCTTGTTGGAATAATTTGGAAAAAACACAGGCAGATCTATAGACTGATTCAAATTATTGTCAGAAGAAACCTTTGGAAGGAAGGAAGGATTTGTCCTGAGAGAGACACTGTCATTGTGGAAAACTAGATAAGGAGGGCGAACACAAAGAGCCTGAAGCTCAGAAACTCTTCTGGCTGAAGTAATTGCATCCAGAAAAAGGGTTTTCCAGGAAAGAAATGTCAAAGAACAAGAAGCTGCTGGTTCAAAGGAGGGCAGTATCAGGGAAGCTAAAATCAAATTTAGATCCCACGGAGGTGGGGGATCTCTCACTGGGGGCCTGAGTAAAGTAGTCCCTTTGAGAAAAGCTTTACAAAGCTTATGGGACATAATACTAGTATCAGATAGACCTGTATGAAAATTTGAAATTGCAGCTAACTGAACTCTAATCGTGGCAGAAGATCCAGCATGAAAAGGATCCGCTAAAAAATCCAAAATATGGTGCACAGGGACTGAAAAGGGATCTATATTCCTAGCCTCTGTCCAGAAAGAGAAACGCTTCCACTTACTAGCTTAAGTTTTTCTGGTGGTAGACTTGTGCGATAAGATGATTTCACGCACCGAGTGGGAGCTGTTCGGAAGCCTGGCTAAGGTCGGAAGTGGAGCAACCAAGCAGTGAGCTGGAGAGATTGAAGGGATTGGTGCAGTCCGCCCAATTGATGGATCAAGAGGTCTGGAACTGGGTCCAGAGCTGCTCCAGAAGGTAATGATGCAGGAACGGGAACCAAATTTGTCGAGGCCAGTAAGGGGCAATGAGGATCATCTTGCATCCCAATATAGTAGCTTTCTGTATTAATCTGGGAATCAGGGGAAACGGAGGGAATGCATAAAGTCGTCCCTGAGGCCAATCGTGAACTAGTGCGTCTTTGGGGGAGTGTCCGGGAAGAGAGAGGAGAGAGAAGAAATTCTTGCACTTGCTGTTTAAGGGGGTGGCAAAAAGGTCGCAGCAAGGCTGACCCCATTTGCGGAAGATATGGTCTGCCACTGTCTGACAGACACCACTTGTGAGGCATGAGAATTGCTCTGCTCAGTCTGTCCGCTATAACGTTGGACTTCCCAGGGATGTGCGCTGCTATCAGAAACCGTTGGGAAGATATCGCTCACTGTCAGAGTCTCAGTGCTTCTCGACATAGGGGGTAGGACCTGGTTCCGCCCTGCTTGTTGATGTACCACACTACCGACATATTGTCTGTTTGTATTGCAATGGTCCCGGTGGGAAGAGAGTTGTGAAGAGCTTGCAACGCCAAAAGCACGGCCCTCATCTCCAAGACATTGATATGCAGATAGTACTCGTGAGGCTGCCAGGTGCCTTAGACAGTTCTGCCCTGAAAATGCCCCCACCCGATCAGGGAGGCATCCGTGGTCACCGTAGCCACTGGAGGAGAAAGAGCAAATGGTCTGCCCTGGGGTACTGGTGGGGAAACCATCCACCAAGCAAGTTGGTTTTTGTATGTCTGTGTGATCATCATCTTGTGAGACAATGGAAGTTGCTGGAAAGGCCATTGGATGAACAGCATTCACTGAAGAATCCTCATATGAAAGCGAGCATGGGGGACTAGTATTATAGCCGCTGCCATGAGACCCACGGTTGTGAATCTGGCCTGAATTCTTTTGCATCCTAATAAGACCTGCACATGTCGTGGAATGTCTAGCACTCTGTCTAATGGAAGTTTCACTGACATCTCCTTTGTATTTAAGTTTGCGCCTATAAAGGTAATAGATTGACAAGGCGACAATGCAGACTTTTCGAAATTTATTGTGATGCCTAATTTGGAGCAAGTTTGGATGGTGTAGTCTCTGGCTCGCAGCAGGTGATGCCTGGTGGTTGCAGTAAGGAGCCAGTCGTCTAAATATGGTAACACCTGGAATCCTTGCCGTCTCAGGTGAGCGGTAACTACTGCCAAACATTTGGTGAACACCCTGGGGGCTGTGGTGAAACCAAAGGGCAGAGCTCTGAACTGATGACTGGCTCCCAGCCGGACGCGGAGGAATCTTCTGGAGCGCCTGTCCATTTTGATATGGTAGTACGCGCCCTGAAGATCTATGGAGCACATCCAATTGTCCTGACCCAGAAAGTGTAAAATGGACTGTAGCATGACCATCCGGAACTTCGTTCTTTGAACAGACCTGTTTAGTCTGCTGAGATCCAAAATGGGTCTCCAGTCCCCTGTCTATTTTGGTACCAAAAAGAACCTTGAGTAAATTCCGGATCCTTGCTGGTCTGCTGGGACTGACTGGATAGCTCTTTTTCTTAGCAGTTTTCAAATTTCTTGAACTGCTTGATCCCTTAGATTGGGTAGAACATCTGGAAGGGATTTGTTGGGAATGTAGGGAGTGCGAAAGAAGGGGATTTTGTAGCCTTCGGATATGATAGACAGTACCCATTTGTCTTGTGTTATACTTTGCCAGGCTTTTGGGTACAGCGATAATCTTCCCCCGACTGCCTCCGAAGGTGGACAGCCGGGCAGCACCTCAGGGATGCTGGAAGGACTCATCAGAGAAAGATTCTCTTTGGCCCTGATTTTGCGGACCTCCTCTGCCCAGAGTGGCGTCTATTGTTGTTCCCTCCTCTGCCCCTGGAGGGGAACTCTCCACGTGTGTCAGGCATGGCTACCTGGGGTTTATAGAACCACATCTTCCCACTCTTCTGACCCTTGGGATACGGTAATGAAGGAGTGGAAAAAATGACTCCCACAGCAGAGAGAGAGTCTTGCCTTCCTGCTCACACCTGGTAAGGGTATCCTTCATCTGTGGTCCAAAAAGAACAGAACCATCAAAGGGGGTGTTTGTGAAAGATGCCCTCAAGGGTTCCACAAAGTTACATAACCGCATCCAGGCATGCCTCCTCAAGGCCACGCCTGTGCCTGCGGCCCTACTCGCACCATCGGTTGCATAAGAGATGAGCCGCATGGAGGAGTTTACTACCGAATTACGAGTCGCCAGCTGGGAGGCAACCTTAGCCTGGACCCCTACAGCTGATGGATCTTGAAGGGCATCTCCTAGCTCTTTAATGAGATCCCTTTGAAGGCGGGTAAAGTGGCACAAGTAGTTCAGAGACTTCATGGAAAAGGTCGCTGATGCAAACATCCGCTTCCCATATCTGTCCATCGTCCTAGATTCCTTATTAGGGAGATGGACAGACGAAGAAGTTTCAGCCAACTCCTTTTTTGTGGCCACTGCTACCACCGTGGCATCAACGGGAACACCCTTGGTCAGAAATTGCTTGCTTTGTGGTGCAGTAATAAATTTTGTGGGTCTTCAGGGGGTTGGTTCCACTGTGTCTGGGGCTGACCACGCCTTCTGAGCCACCACAGACATCAGTGGATCAAAAGGCGGAGACACCCAGGAGGTGGAGGGTCGGAAGCCAAATGCGTCCAGGAATACCGATTCATCCTCTGAAGGGTTAAGGGTAGTCCAGTTCCCCCTCTGCCTAAGTATCTCAAGGATGTCTGAGAAAGAGATGTCCTCAGAGGGGGATCTCGAGGACCCTTCCAAATCCTCCAAGTCGGTATCTGAAGTGACAGACTTGGGGGAGTCAACATGCTTCCTCTTGCATTTCCTCTTTCGAGGGGGCTCCTCTAAATGATCAGGGGAGGCCTTGGAAGAGGAAGATACACCCAATGCGGTGCCCTGGAGCGCTTGTTCCCCACGCTTGGGGTCTGGAGGAGAAGCAGGCACCATGGGGGGGGGGGGCGATGAGGCTGATCATGGGGCTGACTCAGAGGCCAGCACACTCCTCAAGACATCGAAGGTGCCCCTTCCCAATACCGGAGAAGGCTCCAAAGAGACCGGGATCCTTCCCGGCACCGAGAGAGATGGCTCCGAGGCAGATGTAGGAGCCAAACTCTCCTGCGCCGAAGCTCCAAGAGGGAGAACGGGGTCGGGCAAAGGTCCGATACCACTCACCCCCTCGGAGCAGACGAGGGAGTCCCGGCACCCAGATCCCTCCAAGGACGGCACCATGGATGAGATCGGAGCTGACGACGGAACCGAAAGGGTAGGTATCGGCGCCGACGGTTCCATGATCCGAGCCCCAGCAATCTCCGGCTCCGAACTTGAGGGATGAGTCGAAGGAGGAACCACTGCAGAGACAGGCGGAGCCGAACCCTGATGAGGGGGGCTGGATAACATTTTAGCCAGGGCCTGCGATTTTAGGAGCCTGCTCACCACTTTCCCCAAATCATGGTAAGATAGTCTAGAAGACAGAGAAGAGTGTGATCGGTGACTTCGCTCTGACTGTAACAGAGGCAACCCCGGAGCCGAGTGTATTGACTCTAGGAATGGAAACCTAGAGCGTTTTCGACTCCCTGATGGTTCCGACACCATAGTCGGGGCTGAGTGGGAGATGGGTACTTCGGTTAGAGCTGGGACCGAAGTTGACTGGGAGATAGATACTTCGGTTCCAGTCGGAGCCGAAGTTGAAGTGGACGCCACACCCGACGACTGCTCCGAAATGGGAGCCAGCGGCTTCGTTGGCTTAGAGGGTTTCAATGACTGAACCTTAGCTGGTGACCCTTCAGGTATGAGCAAACCCCTAAGGATTAGCTTATTCCTACGCTCCTGCAGGACTCCTGGACTAAAGGCGTGACACACTGAACAAGAGTCCTGCAGGTGTAGGGCGCCCAAACAGTAGACACAAGAAGTGTGACCATCTGTCAGTGACATCTTCTGACAGCATGAGTCACACTTCTTGAATCCAGATACTTTCATATCTCTGGACATACCTGTAACGGAAAAAACAATTTACAGAGAAAAAGTAACAAAAGGGAAATAGGTAACTAGTAAAAACACACACACTCAACACAAGTTACCACACCCTAACAGCGCACACGCTCTATTATCTAAAAGAAAGTAATTAGTCTACTAATCTACCACAATTTCTAACAATAACTATTACACAAAAACTTGAAACAAGGATTAGCCTCTAACTGAAACGGCTACCTTGAAGAATAGAAACGGGGGAGGGGAAAACTCTCTAACAAGAAAATGAGTTTTCAAAGAAGGAAACTAAATACAAATAGCTAACTACAACTACTGAAAGTACACTATCTATCTAAAACACCAACTATAATATAAAATATTTTTATACAAAACAATAAAATTGAAAACTATGACCTGAGCCAGTAAAAGCAACCTCGTAGCAGAAGCGGCAAATGAGATCTGGGTATCTAGCACCAGGCATGATGGGATATAGGGGGGCCTCGAGCCAGTAAGTAGCTCTCGAGCTTTTGGAGATGGCCGAGTCGGAGCTGAGGATCAGCTCCGAACCCAACCAGCAAGAATGAAGGCAAGATAGACAACTTAACATTTGAAATAGCTCTGATAGAATTAACTGTTTGGCAAGAATTTGTTCTGAGACAAAGTATAACAGGTACAGTAATACAGAGTTTGTCTGGTCACTTTTGGACATTTTCTTCAGTGGCATCATGTCTTCAGTGGTGAGCATTGGCCAGTGGCTGTGACCTTATATCCGTTACCAGCATTTAATATTACAGAAGGTTCCCTACTACTTACTACGTTAGTTCAACAGACTGACAATTCCAGTGCTTTAACAGAGAAACAGTTCCAGTACTTCGTTGGTGGACACAGAGCACCACCGTGGATGATGTCCTGCGTCAGACCTCCTACAATTAGTCTGTGAAGAAATTCCTTCCTTTTCCAGATAGACTTCAGCCTGATCACCTGCTTGTCTTCTGCATAAATTACGTTACTTTCTTCACAGTTATAACATGGATGCAAGTACAGACAGTTAACTTTACAATGCCCACATATTGTATATATACATTTACAATGGTTTAAACCTTCTGTCAGACATGAAATGTAAATCTGAAATGTTTGATGTTCACACATTAGATAACAGTTGTTTGTAAACGTACAAATGCCTATAATCCATACATAACATGTACACCAATTCATAAAGACTGTTAATGTGGAAATAACTTTCCAAACTTGTCTATCTTGTCAAAGGAGTCTAGTATGTAAGCCATACCATAAGATATATCCTATTCTGATAAACAAAATGTTTGATTCTAGCTTTGTTAGTTCTTCACATATACAACAGTTAAATGTACCTTCTGCAGTCACCTAAATCTCATACAGTACAAGTGTATGTAATTATTGTCCGCAATTTAACAGACTACATAAAAATGTTAGTTATAGTTTGTTTGCGTCTTTCAGCTTTTCCCAGTTAGGGGTCGCCACAGCGGAACTCCAGTCCGCTAATGACTGGTAGTGGATTTTTACGTACCGGGTTATCAGCCCTGACGCACAACCTTCAACGAAGGCATGCCCCATTCACGTATGCCTCCACACAGAAGACGCTCTAGCTGAGAATCGAATGGGACAATGTCTTGTTATGAGGCGACAATGCTACCGCAGCACCACCACCGCAAATGCACAAAAACAAGAAAGTTCTAACAGTACAGTGTGCTATCAATATTAACCTTTTAAAGAAAAGGTTTTCACAGCTTTTCAAAATTTTCCTACAGACAGTAGTAAAGGATAATAAGCTAATTTAGAGGAACAGACTCAGCAGAGCATTCAGACTTTACATAATGACATTTCTGGTTTAACGCAACAATCAGAGCCCGGCAACATTTACTAAGGGTGCAAACTACAGAGGTTAATCTGACAAGACAGTTAGAAGAAGCCCAGCAAGGTTTATAGTGGGCAGGGTTCAACAGAAATGACAGTTATTTCTCCTTCTGATATATCTCAGTAGTCTTGCTTATTATGGACTCTGCCTCAGTGGCAAGACCAAAAAAAAAAAAATAATTAGGTGGTCAACCCCCCCCCCAACATTAAAAGTACAGCAAGTCTCCAAAGGCAGCTTATGCATACAGCAAACAGAATCAATATTGGTAAAAATCAGTGACTGTAATGTCATATTTTCAAAACAATGTCTTACATAAAATATAACAGCAAACAGTCTTATAAACAAACTAGTAAAGCAAAAATCATTAGTCAAACTGGTGTAACTGCCATCCGGGTAATAATACACAGCAATACATACAGGTAGTAAAGCACTGAGTCATTAAAACTTAGAGAAATAGCATTTTAAGCTAATAAAATCCAAGCAAAAGCAGCACACCATGTTGGTTCATAAAAATCTGTGTAAGTTAATAAACAGTATCAGTACAGTAACAGTCTGTTAACAGTCTTAAAAAAGTTTAAATTTGTTTCTGTAGTAGCAGTCTATGAACAAGACAAGGCAATCAAAAACAGTTGCAAAGAAAAAAATGGGGAGAGATTCTGATAAAAAAATCATGAGAACAGGGACAATTTCAATATATTTTGGACATGCAAAATTTGTTTGCAAAGGCACATGACAAGTCAAATTGCTGGGTTTTAGCCACATTCCTTAGAGGGAAAAATTCAATTACATACAGTCCCTGAAAAGGTTACACATACAGGTTTTATGTTTAAAAAAATCTTATAAAAGTAGAGTTGTAAAACATTTACAGTTGATAAAAATAGGAAAAGGGATACTCTATTTTCAAAAGGACTCTGGTCATGTAAAAAAGCTGAAGTATAAAATAAAAATAGCATGGGAGTCAACACACAATACTTCTACTGAAGAAATTGTAAGAGAAGAAAGTCTGTTACATAGAGTATGCAGTTCCAATAATGAGAATTACAAATTACCAGAGGACATGGCAAAAAAATCACCAGAAAAAGAGGGAGGTTCATGATAAAAAAAAAAAAAAAAAAAAAAACAGGAAAAGATTTTAAAACAGCTGGACATAGGAAATGGCGTTATTTCAGAAACTGGTGGTGCCACTAAGGCAATACGGAAAGTTAAAAAGTTGATAGCAAATGCAACTTATGCTGCTATCTCCGATACAACAGAGCAGATGCATTATAAAACTGTCAAACAAGTAACTGTTGTTAACAATGAAGAAAAGCTATTAAGTACAGATCACGTTTTCCTGCAAATTGCTTTTTAAATGTTCTTTTCCCAAAGCAATAATAAAATTATGCAATGCAAAAGAAATATGCTTGTTTCTAATACAAGGTTTTGCCTTGTAAAGCAAGGGTTAACTTGACAAGATTTTGAAATTCTTGTGTGTAACTGCAAGACTGACAACTTACTTAAGGAAGCATAAATACAGTTGAAAATAAATAAGCAATAACGGCTATGCATCTATGGTGGGGTACCTACAACTTCGCATTAATTGCTCTTATTGTCATTATAAGATTTGTGTTAATAAAAGCATTAATCAAGCAACAGCTGTTGGTAATATAACACTCGTTAAAGATATAGCATTGAAAGAAAGGTATTCGTATGTTGCAACAGACCAAGGGATTCAAAGTACTAAAGATCATACTTTGTTGCAAATTGTCTTACAATTTTCATGGGACTTAAATAAAAAAGTGGGAATTGATATTGTGTAAATTAAAATGCTTTTCCCCAATATACTGTGTGTATACAGTGAAAGGAAATGTGCAAGGCCAAACAGCAGTTTTCAAAATAATATGGCTTACTTTGCAAGAACAGTTATTTCTTGTACATATTCATCTTGGATATTAATAACATATAGCTGTGGGCTTTACTGTGAAAGGCATCCTGTTATAGAAAAAAAAAGGAAGTCGACTTTCTTGGCTTTCAGATGCAGAAATAAATAAATAAATAAAATGCAGAGAGGTCAAGTGACGCAAAGATGACACAGAGAGACTCTTGTGAAGTATTCAGATACAGCAAGGACCAAAAAGGGCATGAAATAACCATGGACATTTTCATGACACAGACAGAAACCAGAACAACAAGTCACAAGGACATTAAAAATAACATTGGTTGAAAAGAGTATATAAACTGGACAGTATGTTTCACTTGGTAGTGACGTCTTTGACTAAGTGTGCTTTAGTCTTACTCATCTGTCTAGCTCTGTTATAACAGAATTGAAATAGCTCTGGTGGAATTAACTGTTTGGCAAGAATTTGTTCGGAGACAAAGCATAACAGAAACAGTAGTACAGAGTTTGTCTGCTCACTTTTGGACATTTTCTTCAGTGGTGACATTTCTTCACCAATGGTGGCTGAATGGGTTTCTGGCGAGGAGTCTTGAGTACCAAAACTAGGACAGAGTTCTCAGCCTCTTTATGCTGGTCTTTAGATTTGTCATGTTCATCAGCTGGAAGAAACCCTTTCAGTATCAATTTGTTTTACATCCATGTAAGGAATGTAGGCCTAAACCCTTAGAGGTATCACATGCCACCAAGACATGTTCCAGCCCAAGGTACACCACCCAGAGATTATGGATTTCCAGGACAGAATTTTCTTGATGCATTTCTCAATTCTTTTTTCAAAATCCTTTATTCATTTTTAAAACATAAAACAGCCAAATAAAAAGTGCTCACTCATATACATCACTAGTGTGTGTGTAAATTAGCACTTATTTTTAGAATGTATGAAAAGGCTTTATTTACCAGGGGGAAAAAAACGACCACAGGTAAAAGCAAGCTCACTTAAATACTGACTGCTAGAAAAAATATTTTTTCAGAAAAAGATAAATGTAACTAGGCTTTAGTGGCATCATGAGGTAGAAGTAGCTGTAACACTTACATAGATTTGGAATATTATACGATAAAATAGGAGTAACCTAGATTAGAAAATAGTATAAAGAGGCAATTAGAGAAACACAGTCATAAAAAGGACAGAAAGCTGGAATGCCATGAATCATGGCCTCCTGAGTTGCAAATCAGAACCAAGGTAAGTAGGAAACCAGGTGCATTATAGGAACAAGGAAGAAACTCAAGAAGGACCACTTAGCCGGGAACTAACAGACCTTATTTGCAAGTTGTCTGAATACCAACTGTCAAATCAGAATGACAAGATTAAATAGAATCTAATAATAAACACTTTCCTCCTTGAAATGTAAGTTGACTATAATGTGTTTTCAGTGACAGAATATTCAAAGTTGTGCAAGAAGGAACTCTCCTAGATCAAATCATCAGGAGGGCCCACTAGCATTTTAAGCTAGCTCAACAAAGTCCTAAAGGAAAGCGAATTACATGGTAAACCCTGCAGAGATGATAAAAATGGGTGAGCTCGGCACCATGACACTTCCAGGAATGATTATGGCAATTTATGCTAGTCCTTATACTGAAAATCACTTGTGCTGAAAACCAATATAGCTGAACCTTGACTTTCTCAACTGGAATGCAATGCTTAAACTGATGGGATGCAAGTGGCCCCCCAAACAACAGGGAAGCATTATTTCTCACTAACTTAGTGATTTTCAGTGCAGACGATTTGTGGTACAGTAGACTCCCTCTTATCGGGTCTGTCTCGCTGGGACCGGACCTTAAACTGGATAAACAAATGGCTGGTTAATCAGAAAAACCATACAAAATAGCATTTATAGGTTATAAATCAGCTAGAACAACAGGATTTGCGTTAGAATGAATCTTTCTAATGAACATGGTCTAAAACTCAAATGTCTGTCATTATTTAGCTCAGAGGAAGTGAAAGTGTTGTTCTTCTCTGTTGTCATTTGCCAGGGCTACGGCAGAAATTTGAAGGCCGGTTAAAGAGGAGGCTGGTTAGAGAGAGGCTGGATAAGAGGGAGTCTACTGTATAGTAGCTGCAGAAATTACTTTCAAAAGGGTCAACGTGCGACTACTCTCTCCAACCCCTAATCTGAAGTCTTTGTCCAACACCTCCCCTAACTTGCTTCAGATGTCACATTTACATGGAGGAAGGGGTTCAAGCTCAGTTAACTACATTGTTCAACAACCTTGCCATTATACAGAGTCCCCATACAAACAGGTATATGTACATGGGATGTATTACATGCATGTACATGTGTGTGTGTGTGTGTGTGTGTATATATATATAAAAAAAAAAAAAAAAATATATATATATATATATATATACACACACACACACACACACACACACACACACACACAAAAGCTTTGTACTTAGCATGACAACAGATCTTCATGGTCATAGTTCAACTTTTCCAATACCTTCAGGACACTGACTGCAGATTTTAGTCAACTCAGCATATAAAACACGCCCAGAACCCCTCCCCCTTCTCCTTTACCCTTAATGCAATTCACTCCTCTCATTCTCCAGATCTGAAGTGTGCTGCTTGCAAGTGAAGCATGATAAAAAAGTAGTAGTATACATTCACAAAATAAGCAAGACAAGAATCTTGCCCCTTCTAGACCTTGACTAAGGCTGGAACATGAGGGAGGATATTCTGAAGACAAGTGACTACAATCATGCAGACTATGTTAAATACATACGTTTTGTATCTGACAGCGGGTTTCATCTTCTTCAGTACATTTGGGAGACAGTCCCAATCTCATCCTCCTGGGTGGCATCATAAAAGCACACCTCTTACAACTTTGGCCCACAAGGATAACCTACTTCTTAAAAATCACATCTTGCAGAAATGTTCAGACAAGCCAATATTGCAGCCAAACAGTAATCAAAGGAAGCTTTGATGAGAAACACAGGAAACGCACATGGTGTAGTCAGTACTTTGGTTACATGCACCACTGGCATAACCAAGAAATCCTTGTTACAGTTTTTATAGAACTTAGAACATATTGAAACTGATGCACATAGCCGCCATACTCCTTTAAAAGGGTATGGTGTGAGGAAAATAAACGCACAGGTGTACACAGAGGCCAATGCATACACAAGCATATCCATTAATGATTATTTGTGCATATACATAAATGCTATATTCACAAAATGTATGTGCATACAAACCAGATGTAAAAAGACTTTCCACTGGAGAAAGTCACAAGAATCAAGTCTCCCATGTACCTCCAAACTGACAACTTTCTGATATACTTTAGGAAAAGGAAACAGAAAAACTGAGAAAATGGTGGCATTCAATCAGGGACAACCATCAAATAAAAAAGCCAGGAGAATCCATATCCAGTCAAGCTCATCTGTTTTCATTAATTTACATGTACGATCACAGAATAAGCAGTGTGCAGTTGCAGCCAGTCAACTTGCACCGTAGGTAATAGCAAAAAACACAGGCCACCTCACTACCAGGTAACAAGAAAACCATGAGCTACTGTCAAAGGAAACAAAAACTGTGTGTGTGTGTGTGTGTGTGTGTGGGGGGCACATTAATAGGCTTAGGCAGTATGTGGGAGCCATAGTACAGAATAATGTAAATACTCTTTATGATCAAAAAAATTATACAAACAGTAGCCCTCTAATATCCTAACAAGGCAAAAGTGCCTCCTATACATGTTCTGTCCACCAGTCTTAAGAGTGACAAGGGAGTAAAAAACTAGAGTGACATTTAGTTTGTACCTCACACAATGCCCAGAAATCCACACTGCACTGCCACAAAATGTATTAATTACAACACTTTGACATATTAAGCAGTGAGTTTAGTATTCCCAAGTTAAGTGGTTGTAAGCGTCTACAGAATAAACAAAAATCACACAATACAAAATATATTTCTTATAAAGCAGCAGTGGTAACTGGTGGGCTCACTTACAGACAGGTAAATAGAAAAATGAACATTCAGGTGTCAGAAAAAACACTGAAACACCTGGCTTTACGAAAGCATAACATTACTTTACTGCACTCTTGTAGAATGTTTAAATATATTGTGATTAGCAAAATCACCGACGTCTGATACCTCTTCACCAGTCTTATGCTGGAAGGAGAAAGACTGCAAGATGTCGGCATGAAGACCAATAATTATTTAAGGATGTTCCAAAGCTAGGTTAAATTTTGTTCCAATCCACACCGATCAGTACTAATATCAAGTGCAAGAATCCCTGAAAATAGAAAATTGAAAAGAAAGGCCACCAGCAACAACTATATATGACATTTATTTTCTTTTAACAACTCATCTTTGAATTATTGGTTCCTGACTGACAGACTGAGGAGCACTAGAGAACAGTCATATCACAGCCTGATGCCCACTTAACTTGAGAATGCTGGTCACGAAAAAAAAAAAATCACTTTCTTGCATTAAGGGCAAAAAGAGGGAACAAGTGAGCCCTTTGACTACTTCTTTGGGCTTTTCCCAGTTAGGAGCCCTTTGACATACACACTTAAACATGTCAAACAAATATACAACAAAATAACCAAAAGTGCTGTTCAGGAAAACAAACAAACCTACTGAAATCATAATCCACAAGTAAACATTGAAATAATCACTAAAGATGAAGAAAGGCCTGAACCACAAGAACAGAGGCTCTACTATTAGGAAACTATAACAGTATGACTCACTCGAAGCTCCAAAATGAAGTTATCAACTCTGGAAACGAGGTGAATTATCCAGCACAGAATGCAAATGACTAAGTAGGGGGACTCTTCAAATGAAGGCAGGAGTGAGACAACTTAGGGATGTCTGATCTTACCTGCTACTATATGAACAAGAAATAATTTTATAATTTATGGCTTCTGTCACAAATGTGCACACTAGGAGGAAGAAACTTCTTACCATGAGGAAAGCAAAGGCATGAGCATAATTTAAGACATGGCTACTACCGCTCTATGCTTCCACCAAAGAACATTTTTCATTTAGCTATATTTAAGTATAAAATGCATGAGCAAGCACAAATGTATGTAGCAGGGGGAACAAGCTTACATTTTAATTTAACTTTCAAGATTATGGTGTTAAGGTGGCAGCGTCCTATATTAACTTACATTCAATGTACCAGGGTGCCATCCCCAACCAAAGTTTTACTTTAAATTTTCCAAATTACCTATTCATTCACTACTTTCTATGTAGCATTTTGCATGTGTCTGCGAGATAGTACATTTTTCACAGTAGTTCATCATCAACTTGATTTAGTGCCTGTCACTGCAACTATGCTCAAAGCTGTGTGATGAGGTAGTAGGATGGTACACGCACATAAAACATAAGTTAAAGAAAAACTCGCCAACTCCCAACTGAAATCAGTGCACAACTGCCAGTTGGCAAAGGACAAGACAGGGCATTTGTGTATTCCACCATCTACTTGTGTTCGGATACAAACACAGTCTCTGTCTGAGGGCTTCAGAAGGTTGACAAGGCTGTGAACACTTAAGATGGCCGTTTTAACTTGGAAAGTAAGATGCTGGCTGGGTGAGATATTGCTCTGGCCATGGTACAAAGAGAACTCATGAAAACAAAGAATCACCTAAACTAGATGAGATGCAGACATCTCCTGTTGAAGAAAGAAGCCTGTAGATCTACAGTCAGGAAAAGCAAAGCAGCTGTTTAGGCACATTTTTTGGGAGGGGGCGGTTACTACAGCACCACAAATCCTTACAGTGAGCACTAAAAATAAATGTAGGCATTACTTGTACCTTCTTGAAGATAAACCTTCTGCAAAAAGAAGACTATTGGGATCCATTACAGCTAAAGTAGTACAGAAGGCACACACAATCATAAATAATTAATGATCAGTCAGATACACACAAGAGGGCTCAACATGAGCAAATCTCATTCAATCTCAGTTTGTACCAGTGAACAAAAAAGGGTCACCTCAGTATGACAGCAAGTCACACACAGGAAAACTTTTGCCCGTTGTATATACATATGCACACAAGAGTTACTGGAGCTCAAAACCAGTTAATTTTACATTAAGAGGGTTTTAATCCACACTCTGATGGGAGCAAAGGGCTGATTCAACCCATCCGAGTTGGGAACTGTTGGTAGAAGGTTTATTGTGTGTGTATATGATTGGCCTAAAGACTTAAAAAAATGTTTAAGTAAAAAGTCTTTCATCCTGCTGTGTTTGTACTAGTTTTCCTATGTTTGCGCACATTTTTTTATGTATTTGGGAACATTTCTCAGGGTTTGCAAACCTTTTTCCAAGGATTCCTGATACCACAGTTCTGCATTTTGTTGTGAAGTATTTGTTACTGCACTTGAGCTCAAAACCAGTTCAGTTTACATTAATAGGGTTTTATTCTGCACTCTTGTGGGAGCAGAATAAAAGTGGAAGGCTTATTATGTTGTTTACCTGATTGGTCTGAGGGCTTAGCTGTGCACAAGTCTTTCATCCTGCTGGTATAAAAGCTTACACCTGTGTGAGAGACTGTGCTCATTTATTCAGAGCTTCCCTGTGCTTGGCTTGATTGCCTGTGACTTCAAGACCCCTGGATTGCATCTAAAGCTATCTGTGGACCTACAAAGCTTATAAGTTTTTTTTTTTTTGCACTTGCTCTATCTCAGTGTTAACAGTTTTGTGCTGCATTTATTCATTTGTTTGAATTTATCACTATTTTTCTGCCTGCACTTGTTAAACGCCATCTGTTACTGTACTGCTCTTAGGTCATTTTAATAGTATCCTAATCATTTCTTAACCACTTCTGATATTGCAAAAGCTATTCCGAGTTTGCCAATTTCTAAATTTTGCAAAGTTTTTCTGTGTTTGTAGATTTCCTACATTTGCAACATTTTTTTTTATATTTGGAAGCATGTCTCAGGACTGCCAAGGATTCCTAACACTGCAGGAGTTTTGCCTTTTGTTATTAGCATTTGTTACTGCACTTGGGCTCAAAACCAGTTTGCTTTACATAAAGACGATTTTATTATGCACTCTATTGGGCGAAAAGTGCCAGTTCAACCTATATGACTTGGGAACTGCTGGTGGAAGGCTTATTTTTTTGTTTACTTTATTGGCTTGATGGCTTAACTGTGTATGTCTTTCTCCAAGCCTCATGCTTGTGCAAACATGGTTACCCATGCCTTGTATATATGCTAACCCCTCCAGTTTAAATCATCTACAGAAAACTCTCTCCAAAGTTGTCCACTGCTCACAGCTGCTCGAACAGCTGTTGGTTTGTGCTGAGGGCAGCCCCACTGTGGGTCATCTTATAATATGCTACTTAACACACTCACGTAGACCATCAAGTGACTCTCCTCCTTCCCATCTACTAAGGACCTGGTATAATGGCTAGGCACTTCCCTGTCATCTCTGTGGTCTTGTGGATATGGGCATTCCACTGACAACCACTTAATTTTAGAACAAACAGTATGTGGGAGATGTAGATGCACAATGTCATCACAGTCAAAGCTCTCACATTCACACATGAAAAATGAAAACCAGGTTGTCAGCGTTCCACACAAAACGCTCACTACCAGCACTAAGGAACAAACAGACCCACATATGTGGAGGTACTTGCACGTAATCTACCCAGACCTCCAAGACCTCCTAAACACATCTCTCATTGGCGCTGCACATACTCAAAGACAGCACCTGACACAACACAACTTTGAAAATCATAATAGCCCTGCTTTCAAGACCATAAGGCAACACACTACACAACCTAACATTCTAGCTACTGAGGATTCCATTTTAAGACATACTGATGTCCCCCTTACCAGGCTAAATAAGAAAAGCACAGTGAGCTGCCTGTCTGGAGGCAAGATCTGCCAGATCATGCATGCACTTTGGTCTTTAAACCACAAGTACCAGTATAATATGGTCACAGTCCATATGGGAGTAAACGACCCAAGATGTACCTCACAGGACTATGAATTTAGCCCAGAATGGCATCCTACCTTCACCAATGATGATGCCACAGTGCCAACAAAAAAATGATCGACTTCGGCAATTGGCTTAGTTTCTGGTGTCACAACAAGGGAATCCAATACCAGTCAGCTTGGGGAGACATGATCAACAAACCACAAAGCTTTGCTATTTGCCACCACTTGGCTTCCAGATACTGGCAAAAATGTTATCCCCATAGTGGCTTTTATAGGTCGTACCATGTTTTTAAACCCTCCATCATAATCACTCACGACCACCAATAGGTACTGCTTCTCAATGCTAGGAGTTTAAATAAACTGAACTCCCTGGAAGCACTCCTCACCCTGGAGAACACGGATATGTATGCAGTCAAGGAAACATGGTTCAGAACCATGTACAGCACCCCAGCTATCAAAAGCTGCAATGCATTTCTTACATTTTTTGCTCCTCACCTCTGGATAAAACAAAGGGAGGAGGTGTTTCAGTGCTTATTAACGTGACAAGTACACAGCTAGACTGGTTCAACAGGACTCGCTTGCACTGCTCCATGCCCAACTAATCATAGGTGCAACCCCAATCATTTCCTTGCTATCTACAGATCTCCTAACATGAACCTGGAAAACTAAATCTCCTACCTAAACCTACTGGAATCCCTTAAAATCAGCCTAACACCATACTTATGGGTGACTTCAATTGCCCCTCCATAAACTGGGAGACTGACATCACTCATAGATCACATGCTCAGAGATTTTTGGACTTAGCCAATGTTAATACCCTGGAGCAACTTAGACCTGGTACTCAAACATGGGGGAATGTTGCTCCCTCCAGTGCTTTAACATCTCCCTGGTAAGATCTGACCACAAAATGATCTCCTTTAATATTAAAACTATCCTAGAACCCCTCATCAAACTCCATACCTGTTAAGAACATTGCCAAGGCCAATTATCCTCAAACTAAGTGACAACTTATTAAATTTGCAAGCCCCTCTGAACCCGGATGACACTGAGGCTTACTCTGGGCTATACACAGAAGCACTGTGCAAGCACATTCATAACTGTATGGAGGAGGCAGTACCTGCCCAAGTCAAATACAGGATTCCTGGCAAAAATAAACCACACTAGTGGAGCCCTGACATAAACAGGCTATTCAAAAAAAGGAATAAAACTCCTCTCCAAAGCCAAGAAGGAACAGACAAAACAATGCAAAAAGACCTTCACCAGTCTAAAACAAATTAGCTGGTCAAATCAGGCAAAGCAAACTATGAGGCAAAGATAGCCTTCCCAGGTGAAAGATAACTACAAGGCTTTTTTTTTTTTTAAATTATGTTTGCAACCTCAGGGAAAATGCTCAGCAATGTGCAGAGTTAACCATGAATGGCAACACTTGCACCTAGCCTGAAACTATAGCAAACCTGCTGGTTGACAAGTTCAGTTCAAACTTCTCCCCCCATACACCCAATGAAATACTCGCAACCATCTCCCTAGGAGGGAACAGGTCCTTACTGTGCTTGCTAAAGCCAAAAACACAGTCTCCACGAGGCCCAACAATTAGGATGCTTCTTAAATAGATTAGAACAGGATACTTCAGAACCACTAGAAACAGTTTAATCACAGCCTCCAGATAGGTTTTGTTCCAGAGGAATGGAGTGCAACAGTTGTCCCTCTACACACAGGGGCCCACCAACTGACCCAAGGAACTATAGACCCATATGCTTGACCAGTCTTATTTGCAACGCTATGGACAGCATTATCATGGACCTGACCAATAACATAATAAATCTCCAAACACTGGATCAGACACTATTTGGCTCTGTCAAAAGGGGGTCTTGCCGGCTCAATCTAGTGGACTTCTTCAAGAAAGTCATCAGGGCCATGGATGAGGGTAAAACGGTACACACTGCTTATCTAGACCTGGCTAACGCTTTCAACACCATTCCCCCACTTGGGGATAACAGATAAACTTACTGCATTATGCATAAACCCCTACAATGTCAAGTGAACAGCAAACCGGCTCACTGAAAAAACCCAATGTTGTCCAAACAGGTGAATCCACTTCCAATAAAAAAAACTGTTACTAGCGGTGTACCACAGGGCTCAGTGTCAGGACCCCTTCTGTCTGGTATATACTTCCCTGAAATGAAGGCTAATGTTGGGGGCCTCTGGTTGACCCAGTGGTGAGGGACACAGGAACACAGATAGATAGTAACCTAAATCTGACCACCAGGTAGCTGCAGTAGTGAGGAAATCTTTCTGTGTGGCTCAACTAAGCAAAGGCATGGCATCAAGGTCAAAGGAAGTCATAGTGCCACTGTACTCAGCCCTCATCAGGCCCATTAAAAAAAAAAAAAAAAAAAAAAAAAAGGAGTACAATACTCCTCCTGCATGTACCTAACAAGCCACTTATACCAGCTGGAGTAGCCCCAGGGGTTTCTCACTTAAAAAGAAAAAATAAAACGTATACAAAGTGCAAGCAAGCCTTAGGTGGACAGACTAAAGGCTCTATCCTATCGTTTATTGAATGACGACTTACGCCTGACCTAAAAGACATTCTCTGATCAAGACCTGATGAAAATGTTGCATATTAACAAGAAAAATTATACAAAGGTTATGCATTCCACGGACCTGAACCTTGTTTGAGACTGTAACTGTACTTGCTAGGAGAGAGACCTTCATATCCCCAAGGCTACCTTGTTTATGGAATAAACTTTCAATCTTCCTAAAACAAAGTTTGTTCTTCACTCTCTCCAAAAAGAATTTGGATAAATGTATGGGAAACTAAATTCACTCCCATGGTACTTTCCCATGTCCCTTATAGAGAGGCAGTCTGTAAAATGATTCAGGGCTCCAACACCCAAAAACCCACTACCCCATCCCATATCTGAGGAATTAAGCTATAATATTGTCATATCCTGGGTATTACTGGCTAGGTTTCTCAAGGCTCTTGTGCCATTAGCCTAGTAATCACTTATGAACCTATGAATATTTGGATATCCTGGAGACACTGGATGTGCTGCTCCAGAGGATAACCACTTAACTGACTCTGGAGGTCTACAAATGCATTCAAACATGTAAGGAAAGTTATAGACATTTTGGATGTGGAGTGGAGAAGTGGCTTGTCTGATCAGAACCTGAAAATTAATTTTTGGACTTTTTATTAGTAATAGACTATTTTCTAATATACGGATGTTCACAAGTGCATGCAGTACTAAACTTCCATGTAGTCATGAGGACTTTTTCTGAACACACAGATCTATCAAGGCACTGATGTTAAATACTCACTACTTAGTTGTGAGTTTGGATAGAGAACAGTGGCAGCAGCTGGGCACAAATCCAAATAGGTGGTCATACTGCTTTGGGAACATCCAGATGATGCTTCTGTGTGAGATGAGTTTAAGAATGACTTCCATAACCGTTCCTCTCGGGATGTGGAGTCCAAATGTACCAGGAAACAACTGAGGTAGCTGTTAGAAGCTGTGACCAAAAGGTGGTTATCACTTGTCATAGTGGCACTGCCTAGGACAGCCAGCAGACAGTAGCAGTGAGGAAAACTATTAGATTAAAGAAAGAGGCTTCCTATGCAATGCTAGCAGGGATATCTGTAGATATCGGTGAAAAACCAAGAAAGCAGCAACAGTGGTAGTCACTGAAGCAAAGATATGACACGGAGTGGAATCTGGCAAGGCCATGAATAATGATTTTTAGATGGCCTCAAAAAGTATCTGGATAACCATCCTGTAATTCAGAAAAGGAAGACTGGATACTGGCCAAGTTGTTCTCAGCAAGAGTGGAGAAACTCTGATCTCAAATGGGGTCAGTGTTGACAGATGAAGATGATGGGATCAGTTACTTTTAAGTTGAGGTTAGTGCAGCAACTAAATTAGTTCTATTGAAGGAAGGCTGCACAAGTTATCAGAGGTTGCCACAAATACTGCAGACTCAAGCTGTTGCAGTTTTGAGGCAGACATGCCTTTTCCTTGTTGCAGTGAAGACTGGAACAATCTCACTAGATGGACAACCTTAACTGCTGGTTCCTATTTTCAAAAAGAGGAACAGGAAGGCAAGTGCCATTGGCAAAGGGAGCCACAATTTTCAGTCTCCCAGAAAAGCATATGCCAGGGTGCTGGAAAAGAGATTTTGTGCTGCAGTAAAGCCTCTGATTCTGTTGCAGCAAAGTGACTTTAATTTCCCCTGTCTAAACTCTTGTTTTAGCACAAATAATTGGATGAGGTCACTGCAGCTTGTCAATACTGCATGTATGTGTTTTGTAGACTTGAAGAAGGCACTGGAGGGAGGAAGTGTTACAGTACTACCAGGTTCCAGGAATTCTGTGCATGCCTCGAGGCTCAAGTGTTTAAAGACCTGTGCCTACATTCTCACTGTTATGTCAGATACATACATAGAGGGTGGAGGACTCCTCCAATGATGAGACTTGTCACCTCTCCTGTTTGTGGAAACAAGGGTGTCATCTCTGTAGGATATCAAAGCAAAGCCAAAATTGGACCATATCCTGTTTGGGGGAACAAGGGTGTCATGTCTGTTGTTCACAAATAATTATGCCCTATTAGTCATAAACGAAGTTATGTACTTAACATTAGAGCCGTGTTGGCTTCTTCTATCCATCTCAACTTACGGGTTTATTAGATCAAGTCAAAGGTCAACAGTTCAGAACCTTGGCCCAGAAGTTCCAGCTCTCCTGCAATAATGCTGTGTTCCCAAGTTTCCTCAGATTGAGTTTGCCCCTTCCATCTCTGACCTGTACCAATATGTAACACAAGAACAAACTGAGGTAAAGACCAGAAAGGTTCATAAAGTCTTTTGTCAGGCCTGCAAGGCCCACTAAGAACCACCAACTTAGTGGCAATCTAGAAGGGGGACAGAGACAGGGATAGTTGAGATTGATGGAAGGAGGCAACATGGATCTAGTGTTAAGGCAAGTACATAACTTTTATTCAATGTAGTCCTTTCCATCCACCTCAACCTGTGGAACAGAGTCCCTTGCAGGACTGAGCTGAGTGGTATTAAAAATGCAACTCAACATAGCGTTGACTAAAGAAGCCTTAGATCTGGTATGAAAGTCAAATTTATAATGAGACAAGTAGGATTATTCAACCATGTAGCTGCCAAGCAAGTATCATCTGAGGAAGCGAGATCAAAGGTGGCTGTTTAAGTAGACACTGCTCTGATAGAATAAAGCTTTAGTTTAGCAGGTAAGTATAACCTATTACTGCTGTATACAACAGAAATGCTGTCAGAAAGCCATCTTGACAAAGCGACCTCAAACTTAACTGTAGTTAAAACACACAAAAAGATGGTCCAACTACCCAAAGCTGTTGGCTCTAAATAAAGTCTCAACTGATGACGAAGCTAACCCCGGAGTGGAAGAGACAGCTAAAAAAAATCCAAAATATTATCCAAAGAGCAGAAAAAGGATCCAAACCTGTTAAGGATCAAATCATAATGTTTTCACCACTAACTACCATAAAATGTTCTACTGGAGGACTTTTGAGATGAAGACTGGATTTATTCTACTCTTAGATAGCTTAGGGACTCTGACTATCATTGGAAGTGGGGGAACCATCAACCAACCTGAGTGATTTCAGACTGAGATGAAGCTGCCCAGAAGGATGGGAAATCAAATCTGGAGATGGATCTAAAACCCAAGTAAGGTGCATTAGATGAGGCTATAGAAAGGGGAACTACACTTACCTGGGCCAGAAGGGGGCTATGAGAATGATGGTCACAATGCAATAAGCTGCTTTCTGTAAAAACTTTATAAATTGAGGGTGTTGGAGGGTAAGTGTAGAAAAGACCCTGTGGTCAAACTTGGAGAAGAGCTTTCCTCAGTGCCAGTTCCTCTGGGGGGTGGATTACGGAAAGCTGCTGCATGTCATGTTGTACAGAGTTGCAAGCAGGTCACATCACAGATGAGTCCAGCAACTAAAAATATGCATGACCACTTACAAACTGAGGAACCATTACTCAGAATGCTTCTGCTCACTTTGTCTACCAGAAAGGTGCATTTCTCAAGGATATACACTGCTACAAAAAAAACTGGCTGCCACATCCTCATGGCCTCACGATTCATATCTGGTTCCTCCTTGCTTGTAGATGTACCAGACCACTGCTATGCTGTCAGGAATTAAATTACAGCTTTGGAGAGGCAGTCTGGCAAGAATGCCAGATCCAGATTAACAGGGTGACTGGAGACAATTGGACTAACAGAGAGAGAAAATGACATGTCCAACTCTGAGGACTGAAGCAGCTCCACTACTGGAACCGACAGGATCTATGATTGGTACTGAGGAGGTGCCAATGCCAAATCCATACTGGGAGTCAATGAGGCAGAGGGCCTTGAGGCCTTCTGTGCTGGCTTGTCTGTAGCTGAGAAATGAACAGGTCATTTTCGGACATCTTTATCCTTTTCTTTCCCTCCTTTCTAGTTTTCTTTCCAATCTTTCTGACTTTATCCTTCTCTCGCTTATCCCGCTCAAAGTTTTTTTTTTTTTTTTTTTGAGAAGGGGAGGGAGCGGGAGAAAGTACAGTTTTGTACCTACCATAAATGTAGATGTTCGAGTGCTAATACAGCTGCAGTCATAACAGATGGGTTCTCCTGCAGTCAGGCGGGTCCTCGGTCAGCCGAATTCCAAAGTCTAGGTCCGGCGTCAGTTGTCGTCGCTTCTTCCCTGACTTCAGTGCGACAGGGGTATAAAAGAACCAGCCGACGCCATTTTCTTCAGTTTTTCTTGCCCCAGATGTCAGGTGCCCCCAGAAGGAAGGCAATACATAAATTTGTGTAATAATGCAGTGCAATATAATCAAAATACAGTAGTTGCAAGCAAATGCATCATAAATGAATACCCCAATCAGGTTGTATGAGGATGTGTTAGCCTATAGGCCTGTCCCAAGAGGGGAAGGAGGGAGGGAAACCTGGACTGCAGCTGTATTAGCACTCGAACATCTACATTTATGGTAGGTACAAAACTGTACTATGTTCATCGTGCATACAGCTGCAGTCATAACAGATGGGCAGAATCCCAAAGCTAAGAAAGGGGTGGTAGGCACTAGGTGGAACGAGGAGGAGCCAAAATGCCCTGCAAGACTGCAGTGGCAAAGCCTGCTCTAGATTTGGAGTATAATGGTAGGTTGTAGTGCTTGGAGAAGGAATGCACAGAATTCCAAGTGGCTGCTTCCAAAGTATCCTTGGTAAGAACTCCTCTGAGGAAAGCTGCAGAGGTGGCTGTGGCCCTGGTGGAATGAGTTCTAAATGCCTGTAGGTACAGTTTTGCCATGAAAGGAATAGCAAAAGCGTATGCAGTGGGCTATCCATTTTGAGATTGTCTGTTTGGAAATTGGCTTTCCTTGAGCTCCTACAGCATAGGACACAAAGAGCTGTTCTGATTTTCTGAAAGGCTTTGTTCTGTCCAAATAATAATGCAGCTGTCTGTGGATGTCCAAGGAATGTAGTAATCTCTCCCCTTTGTTTTGAGGATTAGGATAAAAAGTAGGTAAATGTATGGCCTGATTTAAAGCTACCCTGGATACCACTTTAGGCATAAAGGACGGGTTGGTTCGTAAGGAAACTCTGTCCTGATGGAAGATGATAAAAGGCTGGACAGCCATGAGAGCCTGTAGTTCTGAAACTCTACGAGCTGAGGTGACAGCCAGAAGGAAAGCTGTTTTCCAGGACAAATATTGCAAATCTGATGAGGCAGCTGGCTCAAAGGGAGGCAAGGTCAGTTTTTCCAGAATGAAATTAAGATCACATGCAGGTATTGGTTGTTTCCTTGGAGGTCTTAGATTCTTAGCCCCTCTGAGGAACTGTCTTAAGAGAGGGTGAGAGAATAAAGGTGGATCAGTGCTGTATTCTGCAGAAATGGCTGAGGCATGGATTTTGATGGAGGAGAATGAAAGTCCACTGCTTAGCAGCTCAGCCAAATTTATTTTATTTATTTATTTATTTATTTATTTTCCCAGGATCCTGGGCCTTTTTCTCATTCCAGACACAAAACAGTTTCCATTTTGCGGAGTAAGCTTTTCTAGTTGATTGCCTTCTGGCCTTCAAAATGACATCCTGCACCTCCAAGTGGATAAGAAAAGTTTATGATAGAGTAGAGGACAAAGGAGGGCCTGTTGTGATGCTAAGGAATCTTCCATGCGGCTAGATTGAGTGTTTTTAGCTGGCTGTGAAGAGTTTTGAAGCTGTGCTGAGTCAGAAGAAGAGGCATTAGAGGCAAGGTCCATGGTGGGGAATGCGTCAGGCTCCTCAGGAGTGGGTACCAGTGTTGCCTTGGCCAGTCCGGATCAATGAGAATCATCTTAGGTCTGTCTGCTCTGGTTTTCAATAGAACTTTGGGCAGCAGAGGAAGAGGTGGAAAGGCATAAATTGTCAATGATGTCCAACTGAAAGAGAGAGCGTCCACTCTTCAGGCCTTTGGATGGAAAATCCTTGAGCAGAATTTTGTCAACTGGCGATTTTTGTGGGAGGCAAAGAGATCTATGTCTGGCCTTCCCCATTCTTGGATTATTTCTGTAAAAACTTTTGGATGCAATTTCCATTCATGTGGATCTGTCATATTCCTGCTTAGGTTGTCTGCCAGCGTGTTTTCCTTGCCTGGCAAGTACTGTGCTTGTAGTTCCATTTGTAAGTCCATGGCCATGTTCCAAAGTGACATGGCCAGTCTGCATAGGGGGTAAGAATGTGTTCCTCCCTGTTTATGTACCAAATAACTGTGGTGTTGTCCGTTCTTATCAATAGTTGACCTGGTTGTAGAAGGTCCCTGAAAGCTATAATAGCATTTATTACGGCTAGCATTTCCTTTTGATTGATGTGAAGGTGCTTTTCTTTTTGGGACCATTTGCCCTGAATGCACCGATCTGTCATGTGCGCCCCCCCCCAGGCGTAGTCCGAGGCGTCTGTTGTGATTACTTGATTTGCTTGAGGCTTGCTGAATGGAAGACCTGTGTTTGTTTGACATGCATGAGCCCACCACAGAAATTCCTTTTGCAGACATGGAATTAGTGGTATTATTGTTTCCAAACTGTGGCTGTGTTGAGACCATATGTTTTTCAGGTACCATTGTAGTTTCCTCATATGCAGCTTTGCACATGGGATTAGTAAGATGCAAGATGCCATGAATCCCAGAGCCTGCAGGATTTTCCTTGCAGTCAGCCTGGTGCAATTTGCTAGTCCCCTGAAGTATTGAATTAGTTGCCCCTGCTTCTCTGGCGTGAGGTATGTCATCTGGGTGTTTGTGTCCAAATTGGCACCCAGGAAAATTATCTTCCGAGAGGGTATTAGCCTTGATTTCTTTTTGTTGACTGTGTATCCCAGAGTGTTCAAAAACATTAGTACATAAGCCAGATGTTTCAGAAGAATGTGCTTGCTGTCCGCTTGGATCAGGCAGTCATCCAAATAGGGGTATATTTGTATCCCTTGAAGTCTGCAGTAGGCAATTACTGATGCCAGGCATTTCGTGAATACTCTGGGCGCAGTAGATAAGCCAAAGGGCAATGCAGAGAATTGATAATGGGTTGAACCTGCAAGAAATCTGAGGTACCGTCTACAATTTTGTCTGATTGGGACATGCAGGTATGCCTCCTTGAGGTCCAATGTTACCAGCCAAGACTCCTTGCCCAGCATGGGAAGAAGTTGCAGTAGAGTGAGCATCTTGAATTTTGGTACGAGTAGAAATGTGTTTAGGATGGATAGGTCCAAAATAGGTCTCCAATCTTTTCCCTTCCTTGGTACCAGAAATAGCCTGGAATAAAAACCTTGACCTTGTTCGTGCGTAGGTACCTCTTGAATAGCTTTCATGTTTATGAGATCTGTAATTTGCCTTTGTGCCTCTGCCCTTTGATTGTGTGGCAAGTTTGGCATGCCGCTCATTTTTGGAAGGGTGTGAAAATGGAATTTGTAGCCTCTGTTTATAATGTCCAAGATCCATTTGTCCTTTGTGACAATATGCCAATTTTTTTAAAATAATGTCAGCTTTCCTCCTAAGGGGGCTGCCATTTGAGACTTGCTTAGCATGAAAAAGGGGAAAGTCATTGGGTTTGCTTTCAGAAAGATTGCGAGTTATCCTCACCACCTCTTTGTGTAGGAGCTTGCCATTGTCTGCCTCTAAACGATCCTTGGGATTGTCCTCTGCCCCTCGGGCGCCTGTATCTGCCTCTTTGGGGTCTGTCCGTGGCAGGAAAGGACCAGTTTTTGGAAGGCCAATTTCTACTAAAACGTGGGGGTTGTACCTGTAGAAAATCTTTCACAGTTTGCATTGATTTAGCCTTTTCCTCCATTTTCCTTAATACCTCCTCAGCATTAGCACCAAATAGTACATCCTTTTGAAGAGGGGCGTCTAGTAATTTAGCCTTGACATGATCGGGCAAGGCTTGTTCCTTGAGCCAGGCATGCCTACGTATGACTGATCCTGTAACAGCAGCTCTACATGAGGCCTCTAGAGCATCAAAACCACATTGTAAGGTATACTTACCCACTTGTTCTGCACTATGCATCAAATCCTGCAACTCCTTCAAGTCTGGTTGTTCAGGTTGTGACATTTTACTTTTCAATTGTGATAACAAAAACTGTTGGTATTTTAGTATATGGAACTGACAGTTTAAGGCCCTCATGGTTAAGGTAGCCGAGGTATATACCTTTTTTCCCCACCTTTCTAAGGATCTGGAATCTCTCTCGGAAGGTAATGGATTTTTAGCAGTGGAGGCCTTAACTCCCTTGGGGCCCTGTGAGATGGTTTCTGGGTCAGCAGCATGGCTTTTGTATAGAAATTGGTGTGAGTCAGGAACCCTGTAGTACCGGTCAGGCTTAACTGGAGCCGGAGGTAGGGAGTCCGGGTTAAGGCAGGCCTCCGAATAAACATCATCTAGGATGTCCAAAACAGGAGGTATAGCCAGAGGCCTGTGCTGAGGTAGCAAGAGAAATTCCCTAAGCCTTTTCTTGGAATCTGAATAATCTTGGCCTTCCCAGTGGAAGTGTTCCCTTAAGCTATGCAAAGTTTCCCCAAATGAGTAATCCTCAGGGGGGGATACAGAAGGGATGGACTCCTCCGCATCAGAGTCTTCAAAAGGGGAGTAAGAATGTTCCTGATCATCAGAGTGCTCTGAAATAATGGAGCCCTGATCAGAGGAGGGGGAATCTTCCTCCACTCTGGGCATTTTGTCCGGTGGGGGCTGAGAACCTCTGATAAGAGTAATTAAATCCTCAGCCATTTTAAGCATCTGTTTCTTAGGCATGGGGCCTGGAGATGGGCCCTGTGTAGCTTGTCTCTTAGAGTGCATGGTTGCTTTAGACTTAGTGAAAGCCTTGATGGAGAAAGAAGAGGAAGGTCTGAAGACACCTTGAGTGGAGGTGGACCTGTCCACATTCTGAGTTTCAACGCCAAGAGTGGCTTCGGTATCTGTAGTCGGGGTGTGGGCCGAGGAGCCTGCGACCTCGGGCACAGGAGACACCGCCAAAGAAGTGTCGCCGGTAGTCAGGGGCTGCATAGGTGCCTCGCTGAGAACCAGACCACGTGTAGTCGGCTTTGGCATGGTGTCGGTAGAGGCCGCGGACCTCGTGTGTCGGTCCTTATCTTTGCGGTTTTTTAGACAAAACTGGAGTCTGAGTATCCGACAACATAATATAGTTAAATGCTTTCCCAAAATAATGCTGGGCGAACTCCGCCCGATGCTTAATGGTGCGTTTGTTGAATGTAGCACAAAAGCGACAGACCGAGACGTCATGGTCTGGGCCTAAACAAGGCATACAGAGGGGAATGGAAATCCTTATGCGGTATTTGCTTCCCACAAGAAATACAATTATTAACTTTGTCTGACATGGGTCTGAGGCAAGAAAAGTTTCCCCAATGGGGTACTTAGCTTTCAAGAAGACTTCGGTTTCCAAATTTTCGTAATCTCAGGAGCTGGCAGACCGGCACTTGCGAACTGCTTCTGCTTCGGGCACCGCGCAGCAAGAAAGACTGGAGAAAATGGCGTTGGCTGGTTCTTTTATACCCCTGTCGCACTGACGTCAGGGAAGAAGCGACGACAACCGACGCCGGACCTAGACTTTGGAATTCGGCCGACAAGGACCCGCCTGACGGCAGGAGAACCCATCTGTTATGACTGCAGCTGTATGCATGATGAACATCCAGAAGACTGGAAACCAGCAAAGGAAAAGGCAGGAGGGAACCCCTTCATAACCACTTTGGCCCAAAGACTGGTCAACAAGCTGTCCCAAAAACAGGCACAGGCCTGATGATCCAACTTCAATAGGCTAACCCTAAACAACACAGACAATCATATGAGTCCTGAGTGGGCAGTTTATAGCTGCAATCGAAACACATATGAAAGCCCAAAGTCTTTTCTGCCATTATAAGAGAACCATCACAAATAGTAAAAACATCAAGCAGTAAACCCACAACAGGCATACAGCTTTTACAGCAACAGAGCCAACACTAATCCAACATTAGATTACTATAGGTAAGCATGTAGACATCTCCACTTCCCTACTTAGGAGGAATGTCCCTATTTTCAGGCTCGATTTACCTCTTCACACATTTTTCTGAAACTCCCTCATCAGTTGTGATGTTTGAAGCTATTACACAGAAAGCTACATCAGGACCAATATACTAGTGGTTTCCATTTGAAGAATGAGGACACAGCTTACATCTCAGTTTTTCTGAAGAAAAAAATAAAATGACCTTGTGTTACAGAATTCGGCAATACAACTCATTAAATCTACAGATTTTTACAGTTTCTTTGACAAACCTGCTTGTATTTTTCCATCATTTATGTCACACACTGTTTTTGGAACATGTTTCCGAGTAGGATCCCACACTCCTTGCGGAAGGGGAAGGATTTACATGCTATCTGGTATTCAAATTGTATGCTAATTAGATGTCCAGATTTGTAGCTGGAAGTAACTAACTTTTCAAAGGCTTTTGTTGCTATTTTCAAGGATTGCAGGTTTAGCGATAAGATATGAAAAATGTTACTACACTGAACTAGCAGTAATAGTATAAAAAGATACAATCAAGATAATTGAGAAATCCCAAACCAGAGAGACTGCAAAGTACAGCCTAGGCCTACAAGCAGAGCTAAGACACCCAGAAGGCAACTAAAGTACAGTTGTGTACACTTACCATAAATGTAGATGTTTGAGTGTATTCACTGTTGCTGTCATCACACTTGGGTTATCTGCCTGCAGGTAGCCCTCAGTCTGACCAAATACCAGAGTCTTGCGATTTCTGCGTCGGATGCTGTCGCCTCATACATGACGTCAGGTCGTCAGGGGTATAAAACATGCAGCAGACGCCATTACATCAGTTTTTCTTGCCCCAGATGTCAGTAGCCCCCAAAATAGGAAGCAATCAAATGGTGTGGAACACCTCCAGTAAAAAGTAAATACCATTTCCATAACATATGGCCAAAAAAGAGGATAGGTAGAAAGTACAGAAGACAGGGGGGCTGGAGGGAGGGTAACCAGGAGTGCAACAGTGAATAAACTAACATCTACATTTAGGGTAAGTGTACACAACTGTATTATGTTCTTCGTGTTTCATTGTTGCAGTCATCACACTTGGGTTGATTCCCAAAGCTGAGGAAGGGTGGAAGCAGTCAAGAAATAGTACAGATGGGTAGCAGGCCTTGCAAGACTGTTGTGGCAAATCCAGCTCTGGACTTAAAAAAGATAAGTGGTAATGCTTGGTGAAGGTGTGTACAGAACTCCAGGTTGCATCTTCCAGGATTGTCCCTGGTAAGGACTCCCCTGAGAAAAGCTGTAGAGGTTGAGGTAGCCCTAGTGGAATGAGGCCTGATCCCCCTATGGGGTAGGTTTTCCATGGTGTCTGTAGCAGAAATGGATGCAGTGTGCTATCCATTTAGAAATTCTTTGTTTCGAAATGGCCTTGCCCTCTGCCCCTGTAGCAAAGCTGACTAGCAGCTGGTCAGATTTTCTGAAAGGTTTAGTTCTGTCAAGGTAGAACCTGAGCTGTCTGTGCACGTCCAAGGAGTGCAGGATCCTTTCCCCTTTATTCTGAGGATTAGGAAAAAAGGTTGTCAAATGGATGGATTGGTTTAAAGCCCCACTGGATACCACCTTGGGCATAAAAGATGGGCTACTCCTGAGGGAAACCCTGTCCGCATGGAAGATCATGAAGGGTTCCACAGCCATAAGGGCCTGTAACTCAGACATTCCTCTTGCTGAAGTGATGGCTAGCAGTAAGGCTGTTTTCCAAGAGAGGAATTTTAACTCTGCTGTAGCAGCAGGCTCAAAAGGGGGATGCGTGAGCTTCTCCAGTACAAAGTTAAGGACCCAAGCAGGAGTGGAAGCTCTCCTTGGGGGGTCTTAAATTGTTAGCTCCTCTCAGGAACTGTTTGATCAGAGGGCGAGAGAAGAGTGGTGGCTCAGTATTGTAATGAGCCGAGATGGCAGAGGCATGAATCTTAAATGATGAGCAGGACAGGCCTTTGTGGACCAGCTCTGCTAGGTAATCTAGGATTTGAGGCAAGGAGGGCATGGCTGTGTCCTTCCCTTGAGACTGGCTCCATGAACAGCATCTATTCCACTTTTCTGAATAGGATTTCATAGTACTGGGCCTCCTGGCCTCAAGGAAAACATTTAGCACCTGTTTGCTGAGGGTTGCTGGTGATGTATTCAGGGAATAAGCCAGGCTGCCAGGTTCAGGGTTTGCAGCTGAGGATGCAAAATCTGTCCAGAGAGGGGGTGCCAGGGTGGCACTGCTGTCAGATTGCGTAGGAGTGGGTACCAGTGCTGGCGTAGCCAGTCTGGTGCAATAAGGATAGTCTTTGACCTGTCCTGTTTGATCTTGAGGAGTACTGTTGGAAGGGGGGGCACAGGGGGAAAGACATAGACAGAGGTTTTCCCACGTGAAGGATAGGGCCGTCCACTTTCCAAGCTTGGCTGTGGAGAATTCTGGTGCAAAATTTGTTTAGTTGATGGTTTTAGGGGGATGCAATGAGGGTCACCTCTGGTGTCCCCACCTGTCTATTAGAAGTCTGAATGAGTTTGGTTTCAATTTCAACTCATGGGGCCATTAGATTTCTGCTTACGTAGTCTGCCAGTGAATTTTGTTTGCCTGGCAAGATCTGAGCTTGCAGGTGCAGTTGGTTGCTTAAGGCTATGTTCCACAGAGCCATGGCTAACCTGCAGAGTGGGTAGGAGTGAGTTCCCCCTGCTTGTTTATGTACCACATAACTGTGGTGTTGTCTGTCTTTATCAGGAGTTGTCCTGGCAGGATAAGGTATTTGAAGGCTGGCAGTGCATTCTCTACAGCTAACATTTCTTTTTGACTGATATGCAGGTGAATTTGTCCTGGGCTCCATTTGTTTTGAATACATTTGCTTGCCATGTGAGCCCCCCATGCATAGTCTGATGTGTTTGTTGTCAGAGTTTGGACAGCAGGGGGGGGGGGGGGTTGTGAGCCTCTGCCCACCAAAGGAACTCTGTCCTTAGGCAAGAAATGATAGGAATCACTGTTTTCAGGTCCTGGGAATGTTGACGCCAGAGACTTTTTAAAATACCATTGAAGTTTCCTCATCTGCATTCTTGCATACGGAATCAGAAGAATACATGAGGCCATGAATCCTAGGGCTTGCAGTATTTTTCTTGCAGATAGCTGGGTTTGGGTGGCCAGTACTTTCTGGAGTGTGGAATGCCATCTGGGAAGTTGTGTTCAAGGCTGCACCCAGGAATACAAACTTTTGGCTGAGTACCAGATGCAATTTCTTTTCATTAATGGCATACCCCAGAGAAGTTAGGAATCTCTTTACAAACGTCAGGTGCTGAGGTAGCAATTCTGGACTGTCTGCCTGAATCAGGCAATCGTCCAAGTATGGGTAAATGTTAATATTTCTCTGTCTGCAGTAAGCAATGTCTGGAGCTAGGCACTTTGCGAATATCCTGGGCGCAGTAGATAATCCAAAGAGAAGTGCAGAGAACTGATAGTGCATAGAGCCTGCCCTGAAACATAGATATTTCCTGCAAGATTCCCTTATGTGGCTGTGCAGATAAGCTTCTTTTAAGTCTAGGGTGACTAGCCAGGAGTCCTTGGCTAGCATAGGAAGGAGCTGCTGGAGTGTAAGCTTTTTGAATTTTGGTACCACTAGGAAGGTGTTTAGGATTGACAGATCCAGAATAGGGAGCCAAGAGTTCTCTTTCCTGAGCACCAGGAACAGCCTGGAGTAAAACTCCTGTCCCTTTTGCTCTGTTGGCACAGGCTGAATAGCCCTGATACTGAAAAGAGAAAGTACTTGCTTTTCGGCCTCTGTCCACTGGTTTGGAGGAAGGTCTGGCAATCTGCTTTGGGTTGGCAAAGAGTGGAAATAGAATCTGTTTCCCTGGGATACAATGTTTAAGACCCATCGGTCCTAGGTAATATACTCCCAGTTTTTTGCATGCAGGGCACGTTTTCCTCCTAGGGGGGCAAGTACTTGGGGATGGCTAGGAAGAATTAAAGGACAAGTCACTGTGAACTTTTTCCATAGGGGGGTGGCTTACTACTACCAGTTTTTGAGGAGGGAGCACTCCATTGTTTAGATCGGTGCATACCCTGAGACTATAGTCTTTGTGGTCTGTTGCCCCTGGGTTTGGGCTGAGAAGGTCTGGAAGGGACTGGAAAGGACCAGTTTTTTTTTTTTTTTTTGAAGGCCAATGCCTACTGAATCTAAGTGGCTGTACATGTAAGAAATCTTTAACAGTTTGCATGGATTTAGCTTTTTCCTCCATCTTTTTAAGAACTTCTTCTGCTTTAGAGCCAAACATTATTGGTTTAATGGAACATCAAGTAATTTTGCCTTGACATGGTCTGGCAAGATTTGTTCCTTCAGCCAAGCATGTCTTCTCAGAACAGACCCAGTGACAGCAGCCCTGCAAGATGCTTCTAAGGCATCAAAACCACACTGCAAAGTATGTTTACCAACTTGGCTTGCAGAACGGATTAAGTCTTGTAAGTCCTTATTTTCTGCACAATCAGGAATCAACAACATTTTTTGTTTAACTAGAGGAATAATATGCTGCTGGTACTTCAACATGTGAAACTGGCAATTTAAAGCCCTGATGTCAAGAGATGCAGAGGTATATACCTTCTTACCCCATTTGTCTAGAGCCCTAGAATCCCTGTCCGAAGGGGTAAGGTTTTGGCTGTGGAAGCCTTAATACTTTTATGTCCCTGGGAAATGGTCTCTGGACCCACAGTGGGATTTTTAAAGAGAAACTTGTGAGAGTCAGGTACTCTGAAGTATCTGTCAGGCTTCCTAGGAGCAGGTGGTAAAGTATCAGGGGTAAGGCTGGATTCCATGAAGACATCATCTAAAATATCCAGAACAGGGAGAATAGCTAGAGGCCTATGCTGAGGCAAGTCTAAAAATTCCCCGAGTCTCTTTTTGGACTGTGGGTAGTCCTGGCATTTCCAGCGGAAATGCTCTCTTAGGGTATTGCAAGGTTTCACTGAAAGAAAGGTCCTCTGGTGGGGAGGCTGTGGGAATTAAATCCTCTGCGTCTGAGTCCTTATAGGTAGATAAGGGTATGTCTGGGTAATCACAGTGGTCAGAGTCATCACACTCATGGTCTGAAGAATCAGAAGGAAAATCAATTCTTTGTCTTTTAGAGGGGGGAGATTGGCTTCCCCTAATTAAAGTAATAAGGTCTTCAGCCATTCTAAGCATTTGTTTCTGTGGCATGGGAGCTTGAGAATGTGCTTTGGTCGCCTGTTTCCTAGGCGTAGTGTGAACTCTGGGCAGGAGAAATTTGGTAGTTTTAGTCATTACTGAAGTAGTCTGTTTGATACAAACATCAGAAGGTCTGAATATACCCTCAGAAACCGGTGCCTGCACAGCAACTCCAGACCCATCCAAGGTAGAGACATCCGCAGGTTCCATAGTGGAAGAAGCATCTCGTGGCATACCAGACTCTGAATGAGTCCCAGTAGAGGCCTGCGAATCTGTAGAAGCGGGTAACAGGGGCTGAAAAAGCACCTCACTGAGTACCAGCTGACTGGTGACTAGCTTAATGGAAACATCTGCGGTTTTGGACCTATGCGGTCTGCCTCTGTCTTTATCTTTGCGGTTTTTGGAAGATTGGTAGTCGGATGGCTTACTGAAGCGATTTTGGAATATGGAGAATGACAGCGAAAGAATTTGGAGTCAAAAATAGCCTGATGACGAATAGTTCGGGCATTGAACAAAGCACAAAACCTACAGCAAGGGACATCGTGGTCTGGGCCTAACAGGTGACGAAGTAAGAATGAAAATCTCCGTGAGGTATTTGCTTTCCACAGGCAAGACAATTGTTACATTTTTCTGACATCTATTAGAGCAAGAAAAAAGGATCTCCAACAGGGTACGTAGCTTTAGAAGACTTCAGGTTTGAAACTCGAAAATTTTAGGTACCTGCCGACCGGCACTTGCGAACTGCTTCTGCTTTGGACTCCCATGCGGCAAGAAAAGCTGACGTAATGGCATCTGCTGCATGTTTTATACCCCTGACGAACTAACGTCATGGATGAGGCGACAGCATCTGAGGCAGAAATCCCAAGACTCTGGTTTTCGGGCCGACTGAGGGCTACCTGCAGGCAGATAACCCAAGTGTGACGACTGCAACAGTGAAACACGAAGAACATCTGATCTAATCTCATTACAGGAAGCTTTTTTTATATATACAAAACATAAAAGGGGGAGTAGACACAGCCCAAGTTGAACTAACTAAAAAGAAAACAAGAGCGAAGTATACCCAGTTTGTCAAGTACTGTTTCGAGTTTGTTCAATACAGTTATATTTTCAGGGGACGATTTGAATATCATAAGGTCATCAGCCTTGAAAATTAGGTTAGGTAGTCCGAGATAAAGTGAAAAGTGATATACAAAAATGCAGAACCAAATGGGACCCAAAATTGACCCTTGGAGGATACATCCAGACACATTATGAGAGGATGACAGAGTAAAGCAAAGAGTTTGTCAAAATGGAGGCTTGTAAACCACTGTAATGTTCAGAACTCCAAACTAAGAGAGGCAAGGGAGTTAAATTTTAGGCCGATTACGATTTTATCAAAGCTTTCTATAGCAATTAACATAACACCTGTTATGTTGCCTTTATTAGTGTCTGTTAATTGTACCAAGTAAATGAGAATAGAGCAGTTTGTCTACTTACACTTTTTATAAAGCCATGCTGGTAAAAGATTAAAAGGTGAACACTTAAAAACTGTTACTGGTAACTTGAAAACATACTGCTTTCTTTAACAGTTTCAGTAGATACTGAGGGACAGAAAATGGATAGAATTATTGCCATTTTCTACTCTATGGGTAAGGAGTACTGAGCGAGGGAGTAACAGAAGAGATGATACGTCTTGGAATTAAACAATTCTCAGAGATTAATGAACCACTGGTAGAAACAATCTGTGCCCAGGGAATCCATAGTTTGAAAGTGATCAGGTCAACTTCTCAATGAGAAATTGTTTTGAGACAGACAGAAGGTACAAACAGAAAGGCAGGACGACTAACAGACGCTCTTGTGGCAGACTAATTTCACACTAAAAAAGCAGTGTGAATGTGCTTGTTTAGTAAAATCCATAAACAAATAGGAGAACTCAACTTTATGTTAGTCATCAATGAAATGACTTGGAAAAAATTAGTAATTATATCCATAAAAATTAGTGGATCAAAAGATAGTCAAAAGTAATCATTTTAACAGTGCCATCAGACCCAAAAAGAGCAAAAAAAAAAAAAAAAACAGGAGCCTGGAAGAAGGCAGCCTATCCTCCAGCAATTATCCACTTATTCGTACAGCTACTATTATGAATAATTACCATACAAATGCATACTGTAAGAGTCACTACTGCAAAAAATAAAATATTTATAAGAATACAAATCAGTGCTTGTTGCAGGCTTCACAATGGATGACTGGTTTACAGCATCACTTGCAGGACTGCAGAAGCAAAAACTAATAGACCCTTAGACTGGGAAACCAATTTGTAATGTTTGAAAAAGGGATCCTAAATTAAACACAATGGCCTCAAAGATACTTTCAGCACACTTGTTTTTGAATACTGCAGTGATACAAGTGGTGGTGCAGCGGTAGCGCTGTTGCCTCACAGCAAGAGGTTCTCCCGTTCAATTCTCGGCTGGAGTGTGGGGAGTGCCTTCTATGCGAGTCTGCATGTCCTCCCCACGGTTGGGTGGGCATTCGAAAAACATGTATAAATGGGCGTGCCTTCGTTGAAGGTTGAACGTCGAGCTGGCACCCTGGCATTCGTGAAAATCTACTTCCAATCATTAGCGGACCGGAGTTCCGCTGTGGCGACCCCTAACCGGGAAAAGCCTAAAGACAACAAGTGATACAAGCCGATGCAAAAGAGAATCTCTAAACACAAGACAATATTTTGTTGTGCTTCTAACAGAAAAAAAATGCAACGGGCTAACCTCTTAAGAGTCTTAGGATGCCCATGTTTCCCTTTCATTAAAGAGATAAACAAATGATTAGTAGTCTGTATATAATGTTTTTCCTGTTCTTTCTCTGATACATTAGAGCTTTGTGAAAATGCACAATGCAAAATCAATTGATTCATACATTCTTTTTCCGATCACCCACTTTATCCAAGTCATAATGATAGGGGAGCCAGAGCTTATCACAGCACTCAGTGGGAGTAAGGCAACGAAGCTCAACATTGGAACGATAGTCTGTCATCTGTAACAGAACATGTACATACCCCATGTGACAATATTTGCATACCTACGGGCAATTTAACAAAGAATGCCAATCAAAAAACAAACTGCCGGAACACTGACGGAACCCTCCTAATCAAAACAGGGGAAGCCACCTCAAGCAGTAGACCCATAATGAGTGGTGTACCCCAGGGATCGGTCTTGGGGCCTCTGTTATTCGGGATATACTTCTCTAATGTGCAGGCCAAAACCAGTGGGCTATGGCTAACCAAGTTTGCAGATGACTGCAAGCTGGGTGCAGTCATCAATTCCCCAAGTGATGTGGACATCCTCCGAGAAGGCCAAAAAATGCATCATCCTCTTTGGGGAGAGTGACATCCCCACATATCACATTAATAACAATGTCCTAAGTGCACAAATCAGTAGGGAGGGATTTGGGCACCCAGGTTGACAGCAACCTGACTTTTGACCACCATGTTAATTCCGTTGTACGGAATGCTTTCTATATGGCCCACCTCATAAGTAAGGGCATCTCACCAGGGACAAAGAGGTCAAAACATTCCTGCTTTCTTCCCTTATAATGCCAATTATTGAGTACAAAGCCACCTTCGGCATGTACCTCGCAAAGCACATGCAGCAGCTGGAGAGACCACAGACGTTCCTCACGAGGAGAATCCAGGGCCTCAAACATCTACCCTACACTGATAGGCTAAAAGCCCTGTCCTTCAACTCAGTTTCATACAGACTCCTTAGAGGTGACCTCTGTCTGGCATACAAAGCAATCTCAGACCCCGCTTTGATGGGACTGCTGCATATCTGCAAGTCAAGCTCCACTCGAGCAACCTGTATGTGTGACCTCAACTTGGTCTAGGATATCAATAGGACTTGTTGGTGGGACAGATTTGTGTCACAGAGACTACCCTCATCTGTGGAATAGACTCCCTCTCTATGTCAGAGAACCTCATTATCCCTTTTTAAGCGCAACCTGAATCATTGGATGGGAAAAAGAAAATACATCCCTGGGATTCTACCTGTGTCCCTGCTGGACAGGGACTTTGGGTGCTGACTTGTCTAAACATGGGCTAAACTCCTGGCTAGGCTTATAAGGGCCTCAGGGCCAATAGCCTAGTAACCTCCTATGATCCCATAATGTTTGCAGCTACAGTTGTGTCAGCATGGATTGTAATGTATAATGTTTGCAGTTGAAATTGTGTTGGTATGGTTTATTTTCAATTATATAAATGTGAAGTTATTAAATAATCATGTATGACAGAGGGAAAGAGGTTTCTTGTTTAAAAACAATACAGAGAATGATATTCAAGAGGAGGGTGAGATTTAAGGCAAGTAATGACGAGCAATTTATGTAACGCTGGATTGAATGAATATATATGCATAATGTAGGAAACTAATGAAAATATTGACAATAACTTCTTTTCTACAACTGTGTGTGTACCCAATTTAATTGTTAAAAATGATATGAATTTCATAAAGGTTAAAAAAAGATGGAGACCAGCATCCTTATACTTCTAGCACTTGAAAGTGGGCTCCCAAAGCATAAATCAATGGATCAAATTTCTGGTCAGAGGGGAAATGGAAGACCTATGTTTGGAGATGCATACTGGATCCACCACTGTATTTTTCTTTCACCACTGTATTTTTCTTTTTTTTTTTTACTATAGAAAGCAATATAGAAAAAGTGAATTCTAGTGAATAAACACTTCTGGCTCCTTAATTGTACCACATACCAATCTTTTCTCATATGGAGTCTCGCACAAGAAACAATTAAGATGAAAAAGTACATGTAACCTACTATCTTCATGAGTATTCTGGTATTTACATGACTCCCCTTTCATGATCTAAATGAAAAAATCCATCATTTCAACCCTGTACTTAAAGATAAGCACAGTAAAAAGTCTTTGAATTTCATTTAGTCCACAGAATCCTCTTTATTGGACAAGGCATCACAGACTGCTGTAAAGTTGAAAATGCAGGACAATTTGCTGAAGCACAGACACTGAAGTCTTGAGTGAACTTGCCTGAATCAGACAGTTGTCTACAAAAGGTTAAATGTGAATTCCCTACAATCTCAGGTGTGCAAACATTGTGGCACACATTTCAAAAGACTTTGGGTGAAAAGAAAATGCAACAGAATGACCAGAAAGCAAGTCAGAATAATAAAACTGTTTCTGGACTTCCTGTACGCGCCACACTGAGTATAAGCAACCCCCACAAAGCTCTACACAGAAAGGCAAGTGAAACATAGTGAAAGTGATACATTGTTACCAAATTAAAAGTGAATAAGTGGCAAAATAAGTGGGTGATCGAAAAAACAAACAGTAAAGAGAAAAAGCAGATGGATGCTGCATATAAAGGACAAATGAAAACTGTACACTATTTTCTGGCAGATAGTCTGTAAAAGACATTAAGAAAATCATTAAAAATTATTACAAGACAAGAAACTATTAGAAGCAGAAAAAAACAGCTCAATCAGTACGCTACAGTTTGGATGGCCTAATTAAAAAAATGAAAAGTTAGAGTGGAGACCACTAAGGTGAGATTAGATTGCACAGAAGCTAAAACAGTGGAACTAGAGGATAAAGCAAGGTGGGAAAGCATAAAAGTAGCTGTCATAACCAAGAAGTTTGAAGAAATGGACTGTACTAAAGCAATGACAGACCTCCTGGAACAATGGTTGGGAATGCCAGGGTTTGACAGCCACATTGAACAGGCTCACAGAACCACATGTAGCCCAAAATATTAGACAAGGACAGCATCCCCAGTAATTGTCCACTTTCAAAAGTACAGTTTTGTACCTACCATAAATGTAGATGTTCGAAGATCCACATTGCTGCAGTCATAACCTGTGGGTAGTCCGCTGTCCTCGGTCGGCCCGAATACCAAAGTGTTAGGCTGGCGTCGGTCATGGTCGCTCAGATCTGACGTCAGTACGCCGTGGTACTAAAGCGCATGACCGACACCATATCCTCAGTCTTTCTTGCCCCAGATGTCAGAAGGCCTTAAAAAGAAAGGCCATAGCCAAAAATGGAAAAACACCCAACCACCCATGTAGAAACAATATTTACAACACAAACCACACAACCACCCCAAACTACAGAGGGGAAGGAGGGAGGGTAAATTGGACTGCAGCAATGTGGATCTTCGAACATCTACATTTATGGTAGGTACAAAACTGTACTATGTTCTTCATCTCACATTGCTGCAATCATAACCTGTGGGTAGAATCCCAAAGCAAAGGTAAAGGGAGGTTGGCAAAATCATAAAGCATTGGGAGCTGCTAACATGCCCTGTAAAACTGCAGTGGCAAACCCAGCCCTAGATTTGGAATAAAGAGGAGATGGTAATGTTTAGAAAAAGTGTGCACTGAACTCCAAGTAGCTGCCTCCAAAATATCTTTAGTAGCTACTCCCTTAAAAAGCAGTAGAAGTGGCAGTCGCCCTAGTGGAATGAGGTCTGATTCCAGCCGGAACCTCCTTACCATGATGAGAATAACAAAAGCAATACAATGGCCAATCCACTTAGAAATAGTTTGTTTTGAAACAGGTTTCCCCTGAGAACCCAAAGCAAAAGAAATAAACAACTGTTGAGACTGCCTGAACCCTTTGGTTCTGCTCAAATAATAACGCAACTGCCTGTGAATATCCAAAGAGTGCAAAATTTTTTCCCCTTTATTTTGGGGATCAGCATAAAATGTAGGCAAATGAATATATTGGTTTAATGCCACATTAGAAACAACCTTAGGCATAAAAGTAGGGTTAGTACGCAGGGAGACCCTATCCTTATGAAAAATCAAGAAGGGTTCAACTGCCATTAGAGCCTGTAATTCAGATACCCTTCTAGCAGACGTAATGGCCAACAAAAAAGCAGTCTTCCAAGACAAAAACTTAAACTCCGTAGTAGCTGCAGGTTCAAAAGGAGGTAAAGTGAGCTTTTCCAACACAAAATTGAGATCCCAGGAAGGAGTAGGAGCTCTACGTGGGGTCTTATGTTTTTGCCCTCTAAGAAATTGCTTAAACAAAGGGTGAGAGAATAAAGGAGGGTCACAGTCATAGTGAGCAGAAATGGCTGCAGCATGAACTTTTACAGAGGAGAAAGACAAACCCTTGTCTAATAATTCTGTAAGATACTGAAGTGAAACACTCAAATTAGGCACAGAGACATCAAAGCTCTTTGTTTTGCTCCAAAGAAAAAATCTCCTCCATTTATCAGCATAAACTTTCCTGGTACTAGGCCGTCTGGCCTCCAAAATGACATTCAAAACTTGTTGAGGAAGCTGCGACCCCCCAGGGTCTAAAACAGAATATGCCAAGCTGTCAGATGCAGGGACTGTATCCTGACATTGCGGAAATGGTTGCTTGCCTGGGACAAAAGGTGTGGAACTGATGGCAAAGGCCAAGGAGGCTCCCGTACTAAACTCCTCAGCAGAGGGTACCAGTGCTGGCGTGGCCAATCTGGAGCTATTAGAATCATGCAAGGCTTGTCCTGTCTGACCTTCAAGAGCACCTTGGGAAGAAGAGGCAGAGGAGGAAAGGCATAGACGTGAAGGTTGTTCCAACTGAATGATAGAGCATCCACTTTCCAAGCTTTTGGGTGAAACAGCTTTGTGCAAAACTTTGGCAGTTGGAAATTTAGTGAAGAAGCGAACAGATCTATGTCTGGAGTTCCCCAAGCCACCGTCAACTGTTGAAATACATGAGGATCCAATTTCCACTCGTGGGGATCCACCATCTGTCTGCTCAAAACATCTGCTAAGGAGTTCTGTGCTCCCGGCAGAAACCTTGCCTGAAGAGTGAGGTGCAAACTGAGAGCAGTCTCCCACAAAATCATAGCTTGTCTGCAAAGAGGGTACGAATGGGTTCCCCCTTGCTTGTTGATGTACCACATGACTGTTGTGTTGTCTGTTTGAATCAACACCTGTCCTGGTTGAAGTAGATCCTTGAAGGCCATCAGGGCAAATTGGACTGCTAACATCTCCTTCATGTTGATATGCAAATGTTGTAGTCTGGGAGGCCACAAGTCTTGAACCCATTTCCCATTGAAGTGTGCTCCCCAAGCCATGTCTGAGGCATCTGTCGTTAAGATCTGACTCGCCTCTGGTCGGGTCACAGAGAGCCCCTTGTTTAGGTGACATTCCTGATTCCACCACAAGAATTCCCTTTGGATGCAAGGTATTATCTGAATGACAGTGTCCAAATCGTGGCAGTGTTGAGTCCATACGCTTTTGAGATACCATTGTAGCTTCCTCATATGCAGTTTGGCATTGGGAAGCACCAGAATACAAGATGCCATGAACCCCAAGGCTTGAAGGACTGTCCTTGCAGTCAGCCTGGACCGTAGAGATAATTGCTGGAAGTAAAGGGCAAGATTTCTTTGTTTGTCCGGGGTCAAAAACGCCATCTGAGAGGCTGTGTTCAGTCTCACACCCAGAAAGCACATGTCCTGAGAGGGTACTAGACTGGACTTTGTTTCGTTCACAGAATACCCTAGGCACCTTAACACTGTCATAACATACTGAAGATGGTGAAGTAACTTGACTTTGTCTTGAGCAAGAATCAGGCAATCGTCCAAATAAGGATAAATTTGTATTCCCCGTAGTCTTAAGAAGGCTATGACCGGAGCTAGGACTTTTGTGAACACCCTGGGCGCAGTAGATAAGCCAAAGGGCAATGCAGAGAACTGATAATGAAAAGTGCCAGCCCGAAAACGCAGGAATCTCCTGCAGCTGGGCCTGATAGGAATGTGAAGATAAGCCTCTTTGAGATCCAGAGTTACCATCCAGTGATCTTTGCCTAGCAGAGGCAGAAGCTGTTGCAAAGTTAACATCTTGAATTTGGGAATGTCCAGGTATGTGTTGAGAATAGACAAGTCCAGAATTGGCCTCCAAGTGTTTCCTTTCTTTGGTACCAAAAACAGGCGAGAATAAAATCCTAGGCCCACTTCTGACGGAGGGACCCCCTGGATAGCCCCCATTTTTAAAAGTAAAGAAATCTGTTTGTGAGCCTCCAACTTTTGCTGAGGAGGAACGTCTGGCATGCCTTTGAAAGGAGGCAAGGTGTGAAAATAAAACTTGTAGCCTCGGTCTATAATGTCCAACACCCATTTGTCCTGGGTGACAAAGCCAATTCTGCCTGAAAAGTCCCAACTTTCCTCCTAGAGGAGCTGCCAGACAGGAGGGATCTGGCAGCTGGAGATACAGGTCATTGGGTCTGTTTACGAAAAGGCTGACCCCCCTGCCCTCACCTGAAGATTGTGCAGGGAAACTCCACGTCCTAGGCCTGAAAGAACCCTGAGCATGAGCTCTGCCCCTACCACGTCTATATCTGCCCCTAGACTGTAAATCAGAAGAAGGATAAGCCCATCCCTTAGTAGGCCAATTTCTGCTAAACTTAGGGGGCTGCACCTGTAAAAAATCCTTAACTGTCTGCATAGACTTAGCTTTGTCTTCCATTTTCTTCAAAACTGACTCCACAGGAGAACCAAACAGAACTTCAGATTGAAGGGGAGCATCCAAAATTCGAGCTTTAACATGCTCTGACAAGTTCTGATCCTTAAGCCAGGCGTGCCTACGAATAACTGATCCAGTGGCAGCCACCCTGGAAGAAGCCTGAATAGCATCAAAACCACACTGCAAAGAATGCTTACCCACCTGATCAGAGGCATGAACTAAATCCTGCAATTCTTTACACTCTATGCCCTCTGCCAAAGCATCTACCTTAGATTTTAACTGACTTAGGAGAAAATTCTGGTACGTCAGCATATGAAACTGGCAATTCAAAGCCCTCATTGCTAGAGTGGAAGAGGTATACACTTTTTTACCCCACCTATCCAAAGCTCTAGAATCTTTATCCATAGGAACTGGATTCTTTACAACAGAAGCCCTGACACCCTTAGGTCCCTGGCTAATAGTTTCCGGGTCAGCTCTTGGGCTCTTATACAAATATTTGTGAGCCTCTGGCACTCTGTAATACCTGTCTGGCTTGACCGGGCAGGAGGCAAAGAATCAGGATTAAGGGAAGCTTCAGAGAAAACATCCTGAACAACATCCAAAACAGGGGGTATAGCCAAGGGCCTATGCTGTGGTAAAAACAAAAATTCCCTAAGTCTCTTTCGAGAATCTGAGAAATCCTGACCTTCCCACTTAAAATGCTCCCTCATGGAATGCAGGGTTTCAGAAAAAGAAAAATCCTCTGGAGGGGAAGCAGAAGGACTAGAATCCTCTGCATCTGAATCAGAATAAGGAGGAAAATCCTGAATGTCTTCAGCCGAAGACTCCGAGTAATCTGAGGAATGCTCCAATCCTTCCACCTCTGGCTCCACCCTAGGCCTCTTATCTGGAGGGGGCATAGAACCCCTGATTAAGGTAATCAAATCCTCTGCCATTTTCAGCATATGCTTTTTAGGTACAGAACCTGCAGAACTAGGGCTGATGCCAGAGGAAGACAAACCAGGCCTGACCTTGGAAGGTACCTTAGAGACAGAAGTAGAAGGCCTAACCACCTTATGCAAAGAAGGGACTACAGAGACCTGAGAGGCCCCCTCAGCCTGACCAGACTCCTGAGAGGCCACATCCTGCAAAATTAAAGGCTCCCCCTGAGACTCAGCTGAAACCTCGGCTGGATCCACAGATTCCACCGTAGTTTCTAAAGAACCGGCGTCCGTAACGGACTCATCTTGCTTGGACTTTAACGATTTTTCCTTACGCTTCTTAGCGGAAGCGGGCGTCGGAGGATCCGACGGCATATTGTAGTTACACCGCTTACCGAAGACAAGCCTAGCACAATCTAGCCTGCGTTTAATAGTGCGTTTATTAAATCTAGCACAAAAGCGACACCCGACTACGTCGTGCTCAGGCCCCAAGCAAGGAATACAGAGAGAGTGGTAATCCCTATGAGGTATCTGTTTCCCACAAGAAATACAATTATTCACTTTTTCTGACATCCGGATTTAACTGAGGCAAGAATATTCCCCAACGGGGTACTTAGCCCAACTTGGTCTTCGGTCTGAAACTCAGAATACGAAAATTTCAGGACACCGAACGGCACCTGCAAACGCTGCTTCTGCTTCGGACCATGCGGCAAGAAAGACTGAGGATATGGCGTCGGTCATGCGCTTTAGTACCACGGTGTACTGACGTCAGATCTGAGCGACCATGACCGATGCCAGCCTAACACTTTGGTATTCGGGCCGACCGAGGACAGCGGACTACCCACAGGTTATGACTGCAGCAATGTGAGATGAAGAACATCAAGAGTTTTTAAAGAAAAGTCTGAAAGAAAATATGGAAACTAGAGGGGAAAAAATTAAAAATAGGTGATTACTAATATTAGTTGATTAGGACTTTTCATATGCAACAAGATTGAAGAGGAATGCCTTTATACCACGCATGCAAGGAGAGAAGCATCAGGTGGAGACTCCTATACCAGTTATCACGAGGATGTTCTTATAGGGATGCAAGACATCCTTTGTGGATCAAACAATGCTATAGATCATTTGAGACAAGCAGCAAAACGAACACTAGGACAACAGTAAGAGGATGGTCAGACCAGACAAGAGCAGAACAAGGGAGAAGCATACGAGAGATGAACAGACAGGAACTGTGGATATTTTCCACCATTTTGAAAACAAAGACTGAAGGACAAGGTGGAACTGAGCAAGAGAGAAGCAAGAAGGAATTGCCAAGTAGACATTTTCAAGAAGGACTGATGATACAAATAAGAGACTAAGTGACCAATATAAAAACGTAGGCAACTTACTGTGATTAAAAGCATAAATTGACAATTCCCTTTTGGAATTAGGGAAAAAAGCCTTAACAAATGAAGAAACTGTTTGCGCGCATGTACCCTGAAAGATTTTAGCATGCAAGTTAAAAGCATTAACACTACATTCCACACAGGGTTAAGAAAAAGGGGGGTCCAAGTGGTATAACATGTCAACTATGTGGGACATCAAACAAAAGTAGGCAACACACTTATAATGGGGAAGGATGTGGACCACTTAAGGCTGGACTCGACTGATAAATTTGGATGATTACCAACAGTCACAACCAGGACTAGTACAACTGCACAATTATTGAGAATAAAAAAGATATTTAGTAAAAGAAAATAAGGACTAGAAAGACAGCTCTCATGTGACGCAAAGGAGGCAAAGTCACTTGTACTATAAATGGTGGGGGGGGGGGGGAGAGTTGCATGCTTTCTAATAAAGAGATAGGAGAAAAAAAAAACACCCAGTTAGGAGTCGCACTTAAACTACATAAGTAAGGTTAATTTCCTGAATCCACTAAGAAAGTGAATCTCTAAGGACTCAGAGAGGAATAAACAGAAAATATTTGAGCCCTGGCTAGTGGTATAGGAGTACCTTGCATGTCAAAATAAGTAAACAAGCATCACACTAACAATGAAAATTGAAACAGGAGAGAAGGTCTGAGATAATGAGTGGAAAGTTAATAATGTAAGAAAGTAGAAATATAAAGCTAAACAGTCACAGCAAGAGAAGGGAAAAAGAGGAATTACAAAGAGAAATAAAACATGTGTGATTACGTTATGATTAAGGTAAAGGAACTTAAAAGAAAGAGGCAGAATGGATTAATAAAGACAAGAAATGATATGAGAAGAAAAGAAAGGATATGAGAAGAGTGATTGTCTTGCTGTGTGAGCAGGTGGGTAATTTGTGGTAGAATCCATGGCGGGCCCTGGGCCATTTCCTTAATAGTGGGTACCATTGCTGGCGTGGCCAGTCTGGGGCAAGGAGTATCATTCGGGGTCTCTCCATCCTGACTTTCAGTAGCACCTTTGTGAGAAGGGGTAGTGGAGGAAAGGCATATACCATTAGCATTTTCCAACTGAATGAGTGCACATCCACATTCCAAGCTTGATGGTGAAAAGTCCTTGTGCAAAACTTTGTTAGCTGATAGTTTTGAGGGCTGGCAAACAGGTCTATGTCTGGGAGCCCCCATTTTTGAGTTATCACTGAAAATACTTGTGGATCCACTTTCCATTCGTGGGGATCCATGATGTTTCTGCTTAGGTCGTCTGCCTATGTGTTAGTTTTTCCTGGCAGGAACTGAGCTTGTAACTGAACTTGGTAAGCCAGTGCTGTGTTCCACAAGGACATTGCTTGCCTGCATAGAGGGTAGGAGTGTGTACCCCCTTGTTTGTTTATGTACCACATTACTGTGGTGTTGTCTGTCCTTATGATAAGCTGTCCTGGATGTACGAGGTCCTTGAAGGCTGTCAGAGCATGTTGTACAGCTAGCATTTCTTTTTGATTGATGTGCAGATTCCTTTGATCTGCTGCCCATATGCCTTGAACGCACCGCCCTGCCATGTGTGCCCCCCAGGCATAGTCCGATGCATCTGTTGTCATAGTTTGCCTGGCTGGGGGTAGGGTGAAAGGCTGACCCTTGTTGAGGTGACATGCCTGTGACCACCATAGAAATTCCTGTTGAAGGCAGGGAATGAGATTTATCATTGTTTCCAAGTTTACATATATACATTTACACACACACATGCACACAAAGTGTAACGTGATGGCAAAGCTTTTAGCAGCTGCTCTAATTCAGAGATTACTTAAACCTCTCACCTCCATAACATACCATCCTGAGTTCAATCAGTCTGTAATTCTGTACCAACTACTTTTCTGTCACACACAACGCGTAAACACTGGTGCCATAGCTCTCAACTTTCCATCTCCAAAATGAGAAACACCCACCTTCATAATGGGAAACAAATGGACAAAATGTGGAACACATACTAATGGCTTACTAACAACTTCAACTAGGAAGGTCATAGGTTGGTTAAATTATGCTGGTTTTACTTATAAAGAAGATCCTTTAGTGAATTAATATGATTAATTTCTATTTATTATGGATTTCACTTAAAATAAATTCCTAACACTGAATGTGTGATAGAATCTTTCAATGTGGAACTTTGAGGAACATGGAGTTTTTAAGACCCCAAATGAGGTACGTTCCTCATAATGAGGTACACTTGAGAGGTATGGTCACTGGTACTATCTTCAAACAGTTCACTAACTGCTTCAAGTACAGGGCAAACCCTTTAACAAAACAGACTTTAGTAAAACAATCAGCCAATTAAACTCATTATATGAGCAAAGTAATTTTGCTCACAGAATTTTCAAAAACTACAGCACTCCAGGTTATCGAATGTACATCTCTACTTCAATAAGAAAACAGATAGGCACTCTCTTTCAACTGTTTGTTACTACTTAAAAATAATGAAACCAACTAGGCACAGAACTCTCCTCCTTTCTTCAGTGCTTTTTTACTACTTTCTTGTACTTACAAGCAGGTACAGCAAGTTAAGAGACATTTTACTAACATCAGTTACTATTTTCTCAAGCTCACAAACGTGTAATCTAGAACGTTTTATTTTTATTTTATTTACCCTTCGTTGACCAGGTTAGTCCTACTAAGCTGGAAGCCTCCGGGGAGACCCAAGATGGTATTTATACCAAGGGAAATTTGGCCAATAAACTATGGAACTTCCCTCTCTTTCTGACAGAGAAAGCCCATGGGATTTCCTCTGTTGTCATGGAGGGAAAAAATTGTGGCTGAACTGGAGTGGAAGGTGAAGCTGATTTAGAACAGCAGCATGATGTTGTAGTGTTTTAAGATGTAAAGAATCAATCAGAAATGCATGAGACTGATTGGTCAGGAGGTGGATCACCTTCTGTTGAGCTCAAATGTTTAACTTCATAAGTGCCATCTGAATGCATCACAGGCCGTGTCCTGGGAATGCATGGAGAGATGTCATTAAGTTGTTGGCTATCTTTTTTCGAAAAAGTTGCAAACAAAGCAGCAACTACCAACTAGTATATTTTTATGGAACTACACTTCTTAATACAGTAAGTAGTTATGTAAGTTGAACTTACTATATCAGTAGATGCTAGAATGATCACTACATATATGGGTTATATCCTGCCAAGGATATAACAGCCGGCCATCTTCCAAAGCTTCAGGGCACCTTCCACACACCTAAACTATCAAGCAGCTTGAGCTGAGCTGACTAAAAAGACATGTTTGAGTGCAAAGTCGTTCAGAGCTTTCCTGTCAGCAGAGAGGGAGAGTCTGAGCCCTGAAAGGACAGTGCTAGGAACAAAAATAAATGTCCACACCCAAAACCCCACCAAAAAAAAAGGGGGGGGGTGGTTACTGCAGCACTGATCATAAACACCCACTGTTATGTTCAACTTGCACAACTGTACTATGTTGTCATACTGATCACAGCAATGGCCTTATCTATACACGTAGATTGCCTTAGATAGCTACACTTGGGAAGTAGAAGTAGAAGAGTCCAGCAGCCCCTGAAAATGGTCCTAGGAGAAGGAAAAAGAAGTTATGTACCTACCATAACGTTCTATGTTAGTTGTCTTCATCTCGCCTTCTTTCTTGCTTGTTGGGATCGGAGCCGAGGATCTGCCATCTTCTATAGCTCGAGAGCTGTTTAATGGCTCGAGGATACCCCTTATTCCCATGATGCCTAGTGCTAGCTACGCAGATCTCGTTTGAAATGGCTAAAACCAGCCATAACCATGGAATGAAACCCCTCCAAACAGAGGGTCAAACCTACCTGTTATAACTTCTAAGTCAGTAGAGGAAACAAACCAGAGAACACTCAGCCAGTGAAACTTTAACTCCTCTTGGTCCAATAGGATAGGGGGATGGGGGGGGGATGCAAGAAAGAAGGCGAGATGAAGACAAGTAACATGGAACGTTATGGTAGGTACATAACTTCTTTATGTTAAGTTGTCTATCTCCCCTTCATTTCTTGCTTGTTGGGACAGCGTCCCTAGCACCTACGATCCTGGGCGGCTCATTGGAACAGACTCTTCAGAACAGTGGAACCAAAGTTAGCTCTACTCCTGGAGACCATGTCTAACTTTTAATGAGAAATAAAGGTATGAGGATTTGCCCACGTGGCAGCGGCACAGATAAGAGTCCATGGGCAACCTAGACTGGAAGGCTACAGAGGTGGCCAAAGCCCTAGTAGAATGACCTTTCGGTTTGGTAGACAATTCTTTGTTTCTTAGTTGATAGATGAAGGTAATAATGTGAGACAACCACCTGGACAGGGTCACTTTGGAGACTGGAAGACCCTGTTTGCCCCTAGCATAGGAAAGGAAAAGTTGATCCGACTTTCTTATATCCTTTGTTCTATGCAGGTAAAAACGCAATTGTCTATGAACATCCAAAAGGTGTAATTTGTATTCTGCGTTGTTGGTGTGGTTAGGGAAAAACACAGGAAGGTCTATGGATTGGTTTAGGTTATTTTCTGAGCAGACTTTCGGAAGGAAGGAGGGATTAGCTCTCAGAGCAACCCTGTCCTAATGAAAATCTAAGTACGGAGGACGAACACTTAGTGCCTGAAGTTCCGAGACATGCCTGGCTGAGGTAATAGCTGCCAGGAAGAGAGTTTTCCAAGATAGAAACTTAATGGAGCAGGATGCTGCTGGTTCAAAAGGGGGCATAATCAAGGAGATTAGTACCAAATGAAGGTCCCAAGGAGGAGGGGGATCTCTCACTGGGGGCCTAAGGAGAGTAGTCCCTCTGAGAAAGGCCTTACAGAGCTTATGAGACATAATGTTCAGATTACAACCCAACATGAAAGTTAGAGATGGCCGCTAGTTGAACCCGGATTGTGGCAGAAGCAGACCCAGAATGAAAAAGCTCTGTTAGGAATTCCAAGACTTCGTGAACTGGGGCTGAAAAGGGATCCATGTTCCTAGCCTCCGCCCAACAAAAGAAACGTTTCCATTTGCTAGCATAAATCTTCCTAGTAGCGGATTTGTGAGAGGAGACAATCTCACGCACGGCCAGGGAAATGCTGGGAAGCCTGGCTAGGGTTGGAATTGGATCAACCAAGCTGTGAGCTGGAGTATTTGGAGGGCTCGATGCAGATCTCCTGACTGATGAATCAGCATGTCTGGAATAGGATCCAGAGTCCAGGGCTGCTCGAGGAGGTAACGGTGCAGGAATGGAAACCATATATGTCGAGGCCAGTAAGGGGCAATGAGGATCATTTTGCAACCCAACGATATAGCTTTCTGTACGAGTTTGGGTACAAGAGGGAACAACGGGAAGGCATAAAGTAGTCCTTGAGGCCAATCGTGGACTACAGCGTCTCTGGGAGGGTGACTGGGAAGCGGTAAAAGGGAGAAGTAGTTGCTGCATTTGCTGTTGAAGGGGGTGGCAAACAGATCGCAGCAAGGCTGTCCCCATTTGCAGAAGATCAGATCCACAACTACCTGATTCAGAGACCACTCGTGAGGCATGAGAATAGCTCTGCTGAGCCTGTCCGCTATGACGTCGGACTTCCCAGGGATGCGCGTCACAATCAGAAATCGTTGGGAGGAAATTGCCCACTGCCAGAGTCCGAGTGCTTCTCGACATAGGGGGTAGGACCTGGTTCCGCCCTGCTTGTTGATGTACCACACTACTGACATGTTGTCAGTTTGAATTGCAATGGTCCCGGAAGGAAGGGAGTCCTGAAGTGCCTGCAACGTTAGGAGCACGGCTCTCGTCTCCAAGACATTTATGTGCAGATGGTACTCGTGAGGCTGCCAAGTGCCTTGGACTGTCCTGCCCTGATAATGCCCCCCCGACCCTATCAGTGAGGCATCCGTGGTCACTGTGGCAACTGGAGGAGGCTGGATGAATGGTCTGCCCTGAGACTAGTGGGGAAACCATCCACCAGGAAAGGTGCCTTTTGCATGTTTCTGTAATCCTGATCATGTGAGACATGGGAAGCTGCTGAAAGGACCACTGTGTGAAGAGAAGCCACTGAAGACGGCAAGAGGTATAAGAAGAATTGCCGCTGCCATATAACCCAGATTTTGAAGGACCAACCTGACTTGTACCCTTTTGCATTGCATGAGGATATGAACTTGCTGCCGAATTGTGGCCACCCTGTCTGGTGGTAGCCTTGCGGACATGCTTCTTGTATCTAAATCTGCTATATAGGTAATAGATTGACAGGGCAATAAGGTAGATTTTTCGAAATTTATAGTAATGTAATTGTGATTGTATAGTCCCTGGCTTGAAGGAGTTGATGCCTGGTAGTAGCAGTAAGGAGCCAGTCGTCTAGATATGGAAACACCTGGAATCCTTGACGCCTCAGGTGAGCCGTGACTACTGGCATGCATTTGGTGAACACCCTGGGGGCTGTGGTGAGACTAAAGGGCAGAGCTCTGAACTGTTAATGACTGGCTCCCAGCTGGAAGCGAAGGAATCTCCTGGAGCGCCTGTCCATTTTGATGTGATAGTACGCATCCTGAAGATCTATTGAGCACATCCAATTGTCCTGACCCAAAAAGGGTAGAATGGACTGTAGCGTGACCATCCGAAACCTTGTTCTTTGAACAGACTTGTTTAGTCTGCTGAGATCCAGTATTGGTCTCCAGTCCCCTGTCTTTTTTGGTACCAAAAAGAACCTTGAGTAAGTTCTGGATCAGAGTTGGTCTGCCGGGACTTCCTGGATGACTTTTTCTAGCAGCCTTGAGACTCCTATGACTGCTTGGGCCCTGAGATTGGGTGGAACATCTGGAAGGGATTTGCTTGACGGTAAGGGGGGTTGAAAGAAGGGAATTATGTAACCTCCGGATATAACTGAGTGAACGTATTTGTCTTGTGTTAGGTTTTGACAGGCTTTTGGGTACAGTGAAAGTCTTCCCAGACTGCCTCCAGAGGCGTGCAGCCGGGCAACCCTTCAGGGATGCTGGAAGGGCTCGTCAGAGAAGGATTCTCTGCTGCCCTGGTTCTGTGGACCCCCTCTGCCCAGAGGGCGGCGTCTGTTGTTGCTTCCTCCTCTGCCCCTGGAGGAAAAATCACTACGTGTGTCAGGCGAGGCTCCCTGGGATTTCCGAAACCACATTTTACTACTCTTCTGACCACTGGGATATGGTCTGGAAGGAGTGGAAAAACGGACTCCCACGGCAGAGTGCGTCTTGCCTTCCTGTTCACACCTAGTGAGTGTCTTTCACCTGTGGTCCAAAAAGAAATGAATAGTCAAAGGAAGTGTTGGTGAATGACGCTCTAAAAGGTTCCGCAAAATTACACAGCCGCATGCACGCATGTCTCCTGAGGGCCACGCCTGTACCTGCGGCTCTGCTTGCACCATTGGCTGCATAGGAAATGAGCCTCATGGAGGAGTTAACTACCAAATTAAGGGTCACCAGCTGAGAAGCCACTTCAGCTTGAGCCCCTTCAGCTGATGGATCCTGGAGGGAATCTCCAAGCTCTTTCAGGAGATCCCTCTGAAGCCTGGTAAAATGGCATAAGTAATTCAGTGACCTCGTGGAAAAAGTCGCTGAATCAAACATTCACTTCCCGTATCTATCCATGGTCTGAGACTCCTTGTTAGGAGGATGGGCAGAGGAAGAAGTTTCCGCTAACTCCTTTTTAGTGGCTGCTGCTACCACCATGGCATCTACGGGAACACCCTTAGTAAGGAACTGTTTATCAGGGGGTGCAGTGATAAACTTGCCGGGTCTCCTCGGGGTTGTTTCCACTGTATCCGAGGCTGACCAAGCCCTTCGAGCCACCACTGACATTAGTGGATCGAAAGGCGGAGGACACCCAAGAGGTGAAAGGTCGAGAAACAAACACATCCAGAAATACAGATTCATCCTCGGTAGGGGCTAGGGCAGTCCAGTTCCCCCTCTGCTTAAGCATTTCTAGGATGTCTGAAAAGGAAACATCTTCAGAGGGGGATCTCTGGGACCCTTCCGATTCATCCAAATCCGTATCCGAAGTGACAGACTCAGGGGAGTCAATGTGCTTCCTCTTGCACTTCATCTTCCGAGGGGGCTCCGCTGAATGATCAGGGGAGGCCTCGGAAGAAGAGGAAATGCCCAATGGGGTGCTCTGGAGCGCCAGTTCCCCACGCTTGGGGTCTGGAGGAGGGGCAGAGGGTGACGCAGGCACTACAGGGGACGGAGCTAGTGGGGACGAAAGTGGAGCTGACTCAGAGGCCAGTACACTCCTCATGACATCAAAGGCGTCCCTGCCACGATGCAGAGAAGGCTCCAGTTCTGAGGAAACTGGAATCCTCCTCCGCATTGAGGGAGACGGCTCCGAGGCCAATGAAGGAGGCGAGCTCACCTGCGCCGACGCTCCGAGAGGGAGAATGGGGTCAGACAAGGGTCCGATGCCACTCGCCCCCTTGGAGCCGATGAGGGAGTCTCAGCGCCCAGATCCCTCGATGGATGGCACCCATCGAAGGGATCGGAGCCGACGACGGAACCAAAGGGGAAATCGATATCGGTGCCAACGGTTCCACGATTTGAACCCCAACAAACTCTGGCTCAGAGCTCAATGGGGTCGGAGAAGGAACATCTATGGAAGCAGACGGAGCAGACACCTGTTGAGGAGGGCTGGACAACATTTTGGCCAGTGCCTGCGACTTCAACAACCTACTGACCACTCTCTCCACGTCATGATCAGAGAGCCTAGAGGACCAAGAAGAGTGGGAGGATCTGTGACTGCGGTCACTCTGCAACAGGGGAGACCGAGGAGCCGAATGTATAGACTCTAGAGAAGAGGACCTCGGCCTCTTCTGGTTCCGCGATGGCTCCGAAGGTACTGGTGGAGCCGACGGGGAGGCAGTCTCCTCGGTTCCAGCCAGAACCGAAGTAGTAGGCAAGGCTTGGGTCAATGACGGCTCTGAGCTGGGAGCCGACGATTTGGTCAGTTTAGGAGATTTCACTGGCTGAGTCTTGGCCGGTGAATCCTGGGGCTTAAGAAGACCCCTCAAAATAAGCTTATTTTTGCGCTCCTACAGAACCCTTGGGCTGAATGCATGGCATACTGAACAGCAGTCCTGCAGGTGCACTGCACCTAAGCAATAGACGCAAGAAGTGTGCCCATCTGTCAGACATTTTCTGACAGCATGAGTCACACTTCTTGAATCCAGACACCTTGGATTCTTTAGACTTATCCAACTAAGAGATACTACCCTACACTGAATTGTTTGTGGCCAAAAGGCCTAACAACAAAAAAACTAACAGACACTAACCACAAAAAAAAAAAAAAAAAAAACACACACAATATACTACAGTTAAAGATAGATTTTTTTCTAACTAGGAAGCCTCTAACTTAACACTAAAGTCTTGCAAACAAAGTCACTAAACACAAGCCGGTGTCCGATAACAATAAAGGCTGTCCTCCTCTGTATAATTTCAAAAACTTCCACAAAGGCGAATAGTGAAAACCTTTTATTCACGATAAAACAAACCAAATAAGTGAATGAAATAACACTCCACAGATTTAGCACGCTTTCATCTCATACCCTGAGACTTCATCAGACTCATCTGTGAAACTCTCCTAACACATTTAAATACTGTTACCCTCATTTTCATTGGTTGTCATAAATTCTCAATGCTATTACATCACTTTTCAAATATGTCATATCAATAACAATAAAAATAGTAATTACTTCTATCAAAACAAAAATATAAAACTAAAATGATTGTGGTATAAATTAATCACTTGTAACAAATATGTACATAATTAATATAAATATATGTATATACATATAAGTACAAACATTCGTACACCATATGTAACTTATTACTGTACACTATTAAAACATTCTAAATATGCTAAAACTATCAACTAGATACCCACTCAGAACATCTTGAATATATATATAAATATATATAATATCAATATAAATAGTACAATAAAAAATATATGCATATAAAAAGTAGTATAGTCAATTCAAATTAGTTCTTATAAATCAAACCAGTAAATATGTGGGTCAAAATAGATAAGTATGTATCCTAAAGAACCACAAATTGGTTGGTCAAGGTATGCCTGTATATGTATTCCAACCTAATTCTCAAAAAAGTTGAAATAGAATACTATAAAAAAAAAAATATATATATATATATATATATATATATATATATATATATATATATATTTATATATTATTTTTTTAAAAAAATACATAAACACAAAATCCAAATTCCATAGAAAAACCACTTATATTCTCCTCGGGTTCAATGACAATTTTAAGGCTGGCTTAATGGAAATATGATCATTCATTCCAGGGTGGGTGCATGAGTCCAATCTTATTTGCCATATCTTTTCACGAAATTCAAGAAAAGCTACCCAATCACCACCTTTCTCTCTCTGTTTAACCTCTTCCAATACCCAAAATTTAATGTCCATATTGGTACATTTTATTGAATGTCTATAAAGGGCATTATTTTCGTTCTTATTAATATCCCTGGTATGTTCGTATATTCAGGTTCTCAAGCTCCTTTTTGTTTTTCCTACATAATGTGCCCCACATGTTCTACAATATGACAAATAAACAACCCCCTTAGTATAACAGTTACTATAACTGTAGCTCCTCAATTTAATTCCAATACCAGGAATATTAAGTTCTTTTTCACCCAATATAAAGGGACATTGGGCACATCTGCCACACTTATGCGTGCCCACCTTGGAATGTGCTCCCTCCATGTATGTAACTTTTTTCCTCTCCAAGATATTTTTCAAGTTCATGTTTCTCCTGACACTGTATTTTAGGGGGTGTTGGAAAATATGTAGCCTACTGGGCATTCTACTGAACATATTCCATACCCCATTAATACATCTCTTTAACCATCCTATATCGGAATAATAGGTTAAAACTATGCGTGGCAGTTCCAAATCACGTGTCTCATAATTACTCTCTGTATTACAGGTTATACCACTATTTTGACTTGTATTACCTGTCAAACTGCCCATACTCACTCTTGGGCTGTAATTTGCCTTCTCTTCTTTTAATAAGGGGCCAAAATGTGTATCCTGCTTTTTCATAACTTCTTTTCTGATATATATCTTGTCAGGATAACCCCTTTCCCTAAACATATCAGGATTATTATTCACTTCTCTAACAAAGTCATCGTAATCAGACGTCATTCTAGATACTCTAATCATCTGGCCCTTTATAATATTTCTTTTATTTCTTTTAAGGTTGTGGGGGTGATCGCTCTGATAGTGCAAATATGAATAAGAGTGACACTCTTTTCTATAAATATTGGATCTATAGTTCTTTTTTCCATAATCTTTATCTATCCTTACATCCAAGTAATGCATTCCATCCTTATTCCACTCAAAAGTAAAGCGTAAAAAATCTGTACTACTATTAAAGAACTCCATAAATTCATTGATGCTTTTATAAGTACCTTCCCATACAATAAATATGTCGTCCAAAAATCTATAGTATCTCACTACATTCTGTTGGAACCTTGATTTAAGGACATACTTCAACTCCCAATATAACATTATGATGTTGGCATAAATTGGGGCACATGCGGACCCCATTTCCACCCCATCCAATTGACGATATACATCTCCCTGGAAATAAATGAAATTGTATCTCAGAACCAGTTCCATACTCTCCAATACCAATCTAAATTCGTTAGGATTTAACATTTGAAATTCAACCAACATTTCTTCAAACCATTTTAAGCACACACTATGTGGAATAATGGAAAACAAATATTTTACATCAATAGTCAAAAAAAAGGAAATCATCATTAAATGGAGAAGTATTAAATTTTCTTAAAAAATCCCACGAATCCACCAAAATGTGTGAATATTTTAAGTAAAATTTTGTTAATTTGGTGTCTATATAAATAGCCAAAGGTTGAGTCTTGAATCCCTGTGACGTAACTATTGGTCTCAGGGGCGGATCATCCACCTGCTTATGTATTTTCGGAAATCCGAAAATCGCAGGTATAACTGGTCTCAATACCTTACGAAAATTAAATAATTCTACATCCATTAATCCTTGCAATAGATTGTCCTCCAGTATACGATCAATTCTTTTGTACATTATATTAATTTCATTTTTAGATATAATGCAATATCTGTTGTCAGAATTCAAAATTTTTAACATCCTATTGGTGTAGTCCCATTCATCCATTAGGACTACCCCTCCCCCCTTATCGTGCTTCATTATCCTTATACTACCATTACTGTTTAGTTGCTGTAAAATTTCCCTTTCTTGTCTATTTAAATTGTAGCCCGTTTTTCCTCTCTTCCCATATTCATCCCTTACCATATTGATGACACATTTTTCAAAATTAAAAATGTCCTGTTGCAAAGGGGGGGTTATATGTACTTCGTTTTTTCAACTTACTCGTTCGTGGGTGTGAATCATCCTGAAATAACACTACTAAGTTCAGATTCCTAGTAAAAAGTTTAACATCTAGTATTATTTCTATTTTTGGTTTAACATCTAGTATTATTTCTTCTATTTTTGGTTTTCTGATGGGTACAAAAGTAAATCTCTTGGTAAATAGTGTAAAAAATCCATCTGTCTCCTCCAAGTCAGTATAATTGTAAATTTTGAAATTATTGTAGGAATGTATAATATTCACCCCCACAACCTTAAAAGAAATATTATAAAGGGCCAGATGATTAGAGTATCTAGAATGACGTCTGATTACGATGACTTTATTAGAGAAGTCAATAATATTCATGATATGTTTAGGGAAAGGGGTTATCCTGACAAGATGATATAGAATATCAGAAAAGAAATTATGAAAAAGCGGGATACACATTTTGGCCCCTTATTAAAAGAAAAGAAGGCAAATTACAGCCCAAGAGTGAGTATGGTCAGTTTGACAGGTAATACAAGTCAAAATAGTGGTATAACCTGTAATACAGAGAGTAATTATGAGACACGTGATTTGGAACTGCCACACATAGTTTTAACCTATTATTCAGATATAGGATGGTTAAAGAGATGTATTAATGGGGTATGGAATATGTTCAGTAGAATGCCCTACTAGGCTACATATTTTCCAACACCCCCTAAAATACAGTCTCAGGAGAAACATGAACTTGAAAAATATCTTGGAAAGGAAAAAAGTTACATACATGGAGGGATCACCTTCCAAGTTGGGCACGCATAAGTGTGGCAGATGTGCCCAATGTCCCTTTATATCGGGTGAAAAAGAACTTAATATTCCTGGTATTGGAATTAAATTGAGGAGCTACAGTTATAGTAGCCGTTATACTAAGGGGGTGATTTATTTGTCATAGTGTAGAAAATGTGGGGCACATTATGTAGGAAAAACAAAAAGGAGCTTGAGAACCTGAATATAAGAACATACCAGGGATATTAATAAGAACGAAAATAATGCCCTTTATAGACATTCAATAAAATGTACCAATATGGACATTAAATTTTGGGTATTGGAAGAGGTTAAACAGAGAGAGAGAGGTGGTGACTGGGAAGCTTTTCTTGAATTTCGTGAAATGATATGGCAAATAAGATTGGACTCATGCACCCACCCTGGTATAAATGATCATATATCCATTAAGCCAGCCTTAAATTATTGTCATTGAACCCGAAGAGAATACAAGTGGTTTTTCTATGGAATTTGGATTTTGTGTTTATGTATTTTTTAAAAAAACATAAAACATATATATATATATATATATATATATATATATATATATATATATATTTTATATACAGTATACTATTTCAACTTTTTCGAGAATTAGGTTGGAATGCATATACAGGCATACCTTGACCAACCAATTTGTAGTTCTTTAGGATACATAGTTATGTATTTTGACCCACGTATTTACTGGTTTGATTTATAAGAACTAATTTGAATTGACTATACTACTTTTTATATACATATATTTTTATTGTACTATTTATATTGATATTATATATATTTATATCTATTCAAGATGTTCTGAGTGGGTAACTAGTTGATGGTTTTAGTATATTTAGAATGTTTTAATAGCGTACACTAATAAGTTACATATGGTGTACGAATATTTGTACTTATATGTATTTACATATATTTATTTTATATTATATTAATTATATACATATTTATGTTTTAATTGATTAATTTATACCACAATCATTTAGTTTTATTTTTTAGTTCTGAAAGAAGTAATTATTACTATTTTTATTGTTATTGATATGACTTATTTGAAAAGTGATATAATAGCATCGAGAATTTATGACAACCAATGAAAATGAGGGTAACATTATTTAAATGTGGTAGGAAAGTTTCACAGATGATTCTGATGAAGTCTCAGGGTATGAGATAAAAGCGTGCTAAATCTGTGGAGTGTTATTTCATTCACTTATTTGGTTTGTTTTATCGTGAATAAAAGGTTTTCACCATTCGCCTTTGTGGAAGCTTTTGGAGTTATACAGAGGAGGACAGCCTTTATTGTTATCGGACAGCAGCTTGTGTTGTTTAGTGACTTTGTTTGCAAGCCTCTAACTTAAACGGCTACCTAAGAATAGAAAGAAGAAAAGGCTTAAACTAAAACGCTACTTACAAGAGGGATAGAGGGGTGGGGAGGGGGAGAACTCTCTAATTTAAACGAGTTCTAAGGGAAAACTACAATTACACTAAACAAACTAGTTAGCGACTATATTTAAAACAATAATCAGAAAAAACCCTAATCTGACAGAACAAGTAGTGCAATAAAACGTATACGAGCCTGAGCCAGTAACAACAAACCTCGCAGCTAAAGCGGCAAACGAGATCTGGGTAGCTAGCGCTAGGCATCATGGGATAAGGGGTAGCCTTGAGCCAGTAAACAGCTGTCGAGCTATACAAGATGGCAGAGTCGGAGCAGAGGATCAGCTCCGATCCCAACAAGCAAGAAACGAAGGCGAGACAGACAACTTAACATTAAAGCTTACAGTGCATTGTAAAAGTATCCAACCCTTTCCAAAAAGCCATAGATGAAGACAAGGTCCTGGAAGAGTGGACATTAACCCTGCATGGACTACATCTGTGATGGTGAGTATAACAAAAAGGTAATAGCCTTAGTCAACCATTTGGAAAAAAGTCTGTTTTGATAGAGGCTTCTTCTTACCTTCACAAGAACTGATTTAAGTCAAAGATCTAAAACATTATTTTCCATCAAGAGAGTACCAGAGTTGTCTGTGGACATCCAATGTATGAAGTATCCTTTCTCCCTCATTTTTAGATTCAGGCAAGAAAATGGGGAGATGGACAGTTTGGCTTAAAGTAAACTCAGATACGAATTTATGCATAAAAAATGAATTGGCTCGCAAAGAAGCCCCATCCCTGTGGAAAAATGAGATAGGGTTGACTTACCATAAGAGCTTACAACTCAGATACCCTTCCTGCTGCATTCAGAGCAAACAGTAAAACTTTTTTCATGTTAAGAACCTCAAGTTAAGCAGATTAGCTGGTTCAAATAGAGCAAGTGTTAGCTTCTCCAACACAAAATTAAGATCCTATGGAGAGGGCCACAGGTTTTCTAGAAGGCTTCTTATGCAAAATACTTTTCAAGAACATTTTGACATGAGAATGCATTAAAGAGTAGGATCCATGGGCAAACAGGCTGAAATGGCAGATAAATTAACTTTGACAGAGGAATAAAAAAGGCCACAGGATAGTAATTCACACAAATATTGTAAAACCAGAGAACAACTAGCCCTGAATGGGTGCTAATTATGTTGTGGGCACCCACTACAAAATCTTTTCTATTTGCTAATACATTAATTTCTAGTACCAGGCTTGGTCTCCATTAATACCTACTTCACGTCCTCAGAAAACAGGTACCCAAAAGGAATTACAACCTCATCATCCAGGCAGTCAACTGATGTCAGGATGTCGTCAAACACCTCTGGTATTGTGTGAGTAGATCCAGTCTGTGAGGAAACTTGTGCCAATTGTCCCTGGCCACTTCCAAATGAAGGGAGAACCACAGTTGTATGGGCCAGAAGTGAGTCACCACAACAATCTTGGGGGATTCCTTTGTCATCTTCAGAAGTACCCTGAATATTAGTGGAAAGGCGTATAGGAACATTCCTGTCAAAAGAAAAAGGCATCTGCCTTCCAGGCCTTTTTCAATGAAGTTCTGGAACATAATTTTGCCAGTCGGCTCTTCAGAGAGAAGGCAAAGAGGTTTATTTCAGGAATTCCCTTAGCTTTATCAAATCTAGTTTCCAATCGTGAAGGACTTCACTGTCCTGCACAGCTTACCTACCACACAGTTTTGCTCTCAACAGAATTCAGGATTCCTGCAGAGTGAGACTGTGAAGCTATATCCCCAGCTAATATATCAATGTGGCAAGTCTGCAAAGGGGGTACGACCTGTTGCCCTTTGCTTGTTGATTTACCACGACTGTGGTATTGTCTGTAATCACTTGAGGTCCCAGGGACCTAAGATGGCTCAGAGAGTTGCGTGCCTTGATCAGGACAAACATTTCCTTGATATTTTGTGTGCCTGCATCTCTAAGTATCCCACACACCCTGCACTTTTGTCCCTTCTGCAACTGCTCGCCAACCTAATTCCAAAGACTCTGTGGTGACTGCTTTGGAGCAGGGAAGGATTACAGGAAACCTGCATTTAAGGATACCTGTTGTCTCCACCAAAAGATTTCTCTTCTCACAAACGGCAGCACTGAGATCTGAAAAGACAAGGACTGTTGATGCTGAGACCAAAGACATTTCAGAAACCACTGAATCTTTCTCATTTGGAGTCTTGTCATGGGTATCATGAGAATCAGGATTTTGGGTCTTAGAACATCCATGAGGTATTCCTTGGCAGTGACCAAAGTTTGAGTAAAAATCTAATGAACAAATCTAAATAAATATCTACTTTAACTGTGGAAGATAAGCTCTTTGAACAGAGGCGTCTAGTTGACATCCCAGGTACACAATCCTGTGCGAGGGAGTCAAGAAAGACTTCCTAATGTTCTCTTGAAATCCCACTTTGTGCAAGGGACTTTCACCCAAGCGACATATACCAGACACCTCAAAGATAAGCAAGTCATCTAAATATGGAAACAAGTGGATACCGCTCAGCCTAAAATATGGAAAAGAGTGGATACCCCTTAGCCTGCAATGAGCTATAAATCAGAACAAGACACTTTGTAAATACAATTGGTGCTGTGGATAGTCCAAAGGGTAAGGCAGAGAACTGATAATGTGATCCAGACACACAAAACCTTAAGAAAGGTCTGAAGTCTGGATGAATAGGAATGTGATAAGCAGTGATAAACATCTTAAGTCTAGTGTTGCCAGTAAACTTGAATGTTTTTGAGGAAGATGAGGCAACAGGTTGTGAAGTGATAAAATTTTGAATATGGGCAATATCACACACAGATTTAGCAAAGAAAGATCCAGAACTAGTCTCCAAGTATTTTCTTTGGCATTAGGAACATGCTTGAATAAAACCCCTTCCCCACTTGGGAAGGAGGAACAGGTTCAATCACTCCTTGGTACAGCATATGATTAACCGGTAGAAACTAGAGAGTTTGATCTGCAGGATGAGGAATGACCCCCGGAAATGAGGAATTTCCTCCCACTGCCATCGGTCATCCTGGTGAAGGATTTTTACAACTCATTTCTCTGAAAAAATCTGTAGCAAGACAGAAAAATGGAGATTCAGACTTTCTGGAAGTGAAAATGAACCAGGGTGAGAAGGTGTCACGTGATCTCTTGAATAGTCATTGGTTTTGTGAGGTTTGAGACTTCTTTTTAGAACCCCCTTGCCATTTCTTCCTTCCTTACTTGAAGTCTGTTGAGCCTTTTTAATCTGTTCTTTTTTTTTACAAAATTGGATGAGGAGAAAGAAAAAACACTGGACAATTTGGAAAAAGAGTGCTCAGAATCTTTGAAATTTCTTGGATCAGCTTGCCCTTTCATTACACTTTTTGATCATCTCTGCAGCAAAAAGGGGCAAACACTGAATCTCTATCCAAGAAAGAATTTAAAATCTTATGTTTTATTTCATCTGGGAGGTTCTGAGAATGCAGCCAAGCAAAACTCCTTAAAAACAGTACCAGTGACCACACACCAACAATGACTAGTGATCCACGCAACAGAAGAAACAAAAGTTATTTAAAGCAGGATTTTTCTTCACAAGAAGAAACTATAGAAAAAAAATTCTTATACTTTCACAGTTTGTCAGAACTTTAACGCAAGAGCCTGACAATTCAAACTTCTGAGAAATCAAAGCTGCAGAAATATACACTTTTTCCCATACCTATCAATAATTTTCCCATCCTTGTTAGAAAGAGTAGGATTGGAATGAACATAGCCCTTAGCAGCAGTGGAGTTAACTGCTGGGTCTGGTTTGGGAAGAGTATATAAACTAGTAAACAAGAAAAGAGACCCAGTATGGCATATACATTTATTGTTTTTTTTAGAGCTTACATCCCAGATCTACAAAGGACTTCAGACTGATTAAGTCCCTTGTATATTTGGAAAGAACGCTGATAATGTTTTGTCTCATCACTCCAGTATACTCAGACACCCTCTTGTCTCCTTTGGACCTTCTATACTGGTCAGTGAGGTATTTGAAATGTTGTTTCTAAAAGTGAAATTAGTCAGGAGGAAGAAAATAAGGAAGTAATACTTGTGAAACAGTATGACACTAATACCACTGATCCAGAAAACATGTCTGCTAAAGAGGGCGACGACTAGGGAAGATTCAAATTCATGGAAAAGTTAGAAAACAAAGAAAATTTCATATGAAAAAAAAATACTCAAAAAAGGGTAAAGGATGAGCTGGAAAATCTTATCTGCTTATTACAACAAAGCACGGAATGAGGTCAGATGACTGGTGTAATACACTAAGCAATAATGTCATATAGGTTTATTAGATGTTCACTAAGGCGAACACAGAGTTTGGAGCATGGGACTAGACACATTGTGGCATTGCAGTTTTACTTGGGTCTTCAGATGTACACATTTTAGATGCAGTGAAAACACACAGGTACAATTATGCTGCTTGATTGTAAATGTAGAACAGAAATGAGTTTAGTAGTAATTTATGCTAGTACATATACTAAGGGCAGAGCAGATAATTTTACAAAGCTACCTTCTTAGTTAGGTGTCAATTTACTTAATGTGGAGGTGGGGGACCTTAACTGTGACCTACAGAAACATCACAGCAAGGTCAGTCAGGATATTACAATCCTGTTGGTTAGACTAATACAGTACATCAAGTCTTAACACCATACATACAGGAGAGGAAAACATGCCAGACAGACTATTATTTTACTGCTAACTGCTGCAAGAGATGGATGGAAGAAGTACACGTTTTTTTGATCAGAGGTTGATATGAGCAATCTTTAGTAGCAATGCTGCTATTAGACAGAGGAAAGTGGTCAAAAAGCAAACATTATTTTGCAATTCTCTGAAAGTCATGTCACAGGAAAGGAAACACGTATTTTCCAGACAATTTATTATGAGAGAATTTTATCTTTCTTGGACTGTTTGCAGAACACACAAGCAGAAATATAAATGTTTTTTCCTTTTGATTGAACATGAAGGAGTTTTATAGGTAGCTATATAAGGATAGGATACTACAAAATGATGCAACACTGTTTTCTGGCATTCTTTACATGTTCTTTTTTAATTAAATTATTAGTCAAGGACTATTTCAACAACATTATCTTCTGTTAAGGGTAAATGAGAAGACGCAAATCCTTATTTAGCCAGTAAACTGCAGAGGGAGGACAGTTTCCTTTTGATGGTGTTAGATGACATGGATAGACAGGTTTTCACCCACTGGGAAATACTGTAGGTTATAGAAAATTATTTATATATGTACTAAATTAAAGAGGACTACAGTTGTCTCAGTAATGAAGTTCCACCTTTGTTACAAACTGACAGTGATTTATTAGCCAAACCTTTTACTCTAGAACAAATGCAGGAAGTGACTGGTTAGGATAGTATGAGGTATGCTTTTAGAAAGTATATTGCCTGTAGAAAAAAAAATGTTTTTTTTTTACCTGTTTTAGATGAATGGTCTTATTCTAGCCTACATTCAGAAGACATCTGTACAGGTTTAATATGCCTTATATGGAAAAAAGGATATTAAACAAGACTTGAAAAATTGGAGACCATTATCATTATACAATATAGATTTAATAGCAAACTTGTGAACGTTTTGTAAACAGGAGTATGAAGGTCATATCGACAATGTTAGGGGAGGGTGTTTATGTGGGGGAAAAGGGATGTCCTATTTGTGATATGTTATTTAAAAAAAAAAATGACATCAGGGATTGATAACATAATTATGGGTAAAGTGATAGTATGACATTCAGAAAGCTTTTGATTTCTTTTTTTAATAGTATCTTGGATATTTTGAGAGCTTATGGTTTTCTGACATTTTGGAAACTGAAAAAAAGTGTTTCTGAAGCTTCTTGCAGTAAATGGCTAGCTAGGCAGGAAAATTAAAATAGCTATAAGGGTGAAACAAGATTGTACATTAAAGCCATTTATTATTTGGGCTTGTGATGAATGCAACTAAAGATGTTTAAAGCTAGAACAAACATTCTACCTTTCTGTGCATTTACCAATGTTTTTAACTTTGCAAATGTTGTGGTAGTGCTTGTAAAAGATATTATTTGAGCTAGACAAGTCTAGAATAATACTTTTTTTTTTCAGACAGTAGGACGAGTCATCAATAAAAAAAAAACTAAATGTCACAGTTTGGGTGAAATGCTATGATTTATGATAAACCTTTCTGCAGAATGTCTGTAAAAATCCTAGGTATTACACCTGGTAAACAGCAAGTACTTCCTAATGGAAAGGAAGGCTGGATGCCTTATAAAATATTCTCATAGCATGAAATGTTTTTCGGTTATCTCATAGGAAAAAAAGGAACATCTTTTACATTCTATTTTTAGGCAAATGGGATTACCTGTGTAGATTTTCCTTGCTTTCTCATTTGACACTAGACTGCTGAATTTTTTTTCGTTTAGATTGTTTTTTTGATTGAATCTTATACAAACAGGAATATGTGCTTCTGCTATTCAGAATGGGTTAGATCTCATTATTCTGATAATTTTCTTCCATTCCTTATATTTATATCAGATTTTTTTCAAGATGAAATATGAAGCCTCTAGTGTACTTCCTCTCAGTTTCTCGTCATTATGATGCAGATGTTAGACACCGTTAAACGGAAGTAGTTTTCAGTTAAAAAGGCTCACAGAATGGTGTGCGAAAGACTTAGACAGGCAAGAATGAAAAAGAGATCTTTCAAATACATTTACTATTTAAGTTGAAACAGTAATACTATTAGCTTACAAACAAAGGGATTGTGTCTAGATCAAGGGATGTCATTGTTCCCCTTTAATCAGCATAATACCCTCTATGGTATGTACCTGCCCAGCACATGCAACAACTGGAACATGCACAGACATACCTTACTAAAAGGATACAATGCCTAAACATGTCTCACACAGACCAACTCAAAGCCCTGTCAGTATACTCTTGTTTCCTACAGACTGCTAAGAAATGACCTGTGTCTGGTAAGAAAGACATCCTCCAACCCATTACTGATGGATTTACAGCACATTAGCAAGTTAAAATGGCATTAGGAATACTCCATCTAAGGATCTAAACTTCTTCTGCAACATTAAAAGAACTGTTTAGAGGGGCAGGTATCTCTCATAGAAGATTCAGCTGCTGTAGAACAGACTCCCCATCTACATAAAATGAAGTTCATCCCTGCCCATATTCAAGCGCAACTTAGATCTATGGATGGGAAAAGGAAAATTTTCCCCATGCCTGCTCCTGAACTACTAAGGGACAGAAACAGCTTCTAAATGCTTTGCCGAATGTAAAGGTCCTTCAAATTATCTATGTTATGTTACCAATTAATCTCATTGGGGTAATATACAATTATCAACCATGGGATGGGTAATGCCAATCTATAACCAATGGGATAAGTTATTTTGAGCACAAAAAGGGAACTTGGTAAGCTTAAAATAGCCCACAAGGGCAGCTAGCCTAATACTTGCTATGAACCTATAACGGGAAATTGTATCCATGAGATAACTGCAGTGAGGGACTTAGATGCAGTAAACAGGACAGTAAGATGAGGTTTAAACACATATTAGAATTGGAAGATTTCTTTGTGGAGACTGTCATTAAACTACCAGTTAAAGGGGAGATGAAATATGCACGTTATACTGTCAGACTGCATTCCTTTCATTATTCTGAGGAAACTATTACATGCCCTTTTAGGATGCCCAAGAGTACAGTTGTTTTACAATGAATGAAAGTGTAGTGTATTTAGGAACCATCAACCACTTACATATGGCATGAGTGTATAATCATTATAAGGGTTCATTAATTACTCAGACAAAATACTTGGTACGTGCTTATGTTAAGAATGCTGTGCAGAAATACTATACAACAAAATATGGGATTTGACTTCTATGTTGAAAAGTACTTAGTCTTTGGTTAAGGGGGGCTGATTTCTTTTGATCGATGGTACTATGATGCTTACACTATTTCTACTTATAGTTCAAGTTGTCATTGTGATGTACTGTACTAATTTGATTTTTTTAAATAAAGGCCCTTTTTTCTTTTTGAAAAGTGGGAAGGAATCTTTTACATCCACCTGAAATTCCACCAACTCAAGCAGATGGGACTTCAATTTAACATCTCATCCAAAGGATGGCACACTGTGCATCTCAGTATCAGCAGTTTGAAAATTAATTCAATCAGCTGAAATAATTTTAAATATCCAAAGATAAACCCCCCTACAGCCTTTTGATCTTCCAGCAACAGTGGTGAGTGCTCTACTTGCTGAGCCACTGGCACTGTTCCATGGCACAGACTAGTCAAATGGGCAGAAATGTACAGAATAAAAATCATTGTAAATGCAAGACAAAAAAACTGTATAGATACCAGGATCCCTATGAATACTGTTCTCTTAAAGAACAGTGTGTGTGCGTCTGTTCTGTGATGCATAAGACTGCAACATTGACTGTGATCTTTGTTCTATTAGCATACCTGTGCACTGGAGGAGCTGGTCAGACAAGGGACAAGAGTAATTAGATGAAATCAAATCATCCATCATTGGGAAGGGAATGTTCCCCCCAAGCCAGTCATACTTTCCCTCTCCATCCATCACTTTGCGCCCTGTTGCATCTCTAGACATGTGGAAGTCAGACCACATCAGCAAAGGAGCTGTTATCTAGAAGCCAAGAAGAGTTGATTTTTCCCCCAAAAAGTACAAAGCCCCCTGTCACAGCATGACAGAAAAGAACTGCAGCTCCTTTGACATATGATCTTTTCCACGTGCCCAGTGTCCACTATAATGTGTACACTGCTTGGTCGGTGCATGTTCCCAACCTCCACTGAATTTCAGTTCTGCAGCAGTCAGAGCAAACATCCCCCTGCTTCAAATGTGACAGAATTGTAATCAGCTGATTCCTCCAGCACTCAGAGCTGCTAACCAAACACAAATCATCAAAGTCACACTCGGGGGTTTAAGCCCTTTGTGCCATAGAGCTGACGGAATGTGATGGTTTTGTCCAAGTTTTCAAGAGACACCTGCAAAAAGACTGGGGACCAAACACGTACTAGGGGAAGGCTGGAGGTACTATAAAAAAGTGTGCAAAGAAATTGTACATCACTCTAGAAAGGTGGACAGGAATTTAAAAGCAAATATCTGTGGTAAGGACCCATGCCAGGAAACAATACACTTGTACCTTCAGTCACCAGAGAAAAGCAGTATGTACAATGATTGATCTTGTCCCTACCAGCAACTGTATAAAAAACTGTATTTTCTCTCCACGATATTACAAAAAAATTGTGCTTGAAAAGGGCTCTATGGGACCAAAAATACTACCAGGAAAATAATTAAATTGAGTGTTTAACGTTTCTACCTACTCTACTCATCCTCTAAAACAAAACTACTGGTTAAACAGTTAAATACTAAACACAGGACACAGTACAACAGGTCATAACAGATCTCTTAACCTATACTACTTGTAAAGCAACACATTGAGAAGACAAATAGCCTTAACAATAATGATTCTTAAATACCTTTGTTTTTTTAAACACATTGACAATAATAAAGTTTGCCATGCTGCATTATTACAGCGGAAATAAAAGTCACGCAGTGCAGCCACCATTTTTTGCCTCTTTTTGTTAAGTTAAACTGTTAAAGTTACCTGTTGAAATTATACATTACTATGAGTACATGAATGGAATGATGGAAGATGGACCAATGTCTACAGAAAAACTTACTGAAGTGATTCAACTATCTCATACACGGCTGCCCCTCAACCAAATATCCTCTTCTCTTTTCTGTCCACCCAAGTAATTTCTTAACCTTTTACTGATGAATATTCCACTATCATAACTCAGAAAATGCATTCCATGTGCTATGGCAAACACTACTTTCTGTGGTTATTTTGAAGCATCTCCTTTCCAAATACCACCCATGTCCCCTTCTACCTCCAACAGCCGCCATCCTCAGTTCTACCAATCAACTCCTAGATTCAGATGGTCATTAGGCTAATGATCTGGGGGACCTTTCTAAGCCCAGCCATGTTTCCCATAAGAATAATGTTGTGCTGTATCCAAAAAGGACATTGAGGGCTAGGCATTTATAAGCTACCTCTGTCCATCAGAGATGTGGGTGCCAAGCTTAGTGCAAATTTCCTATACCCCATTCACTGGCCTAAGCTACACAAACTGGCTGATAACTTGGTGCATCTCCATACTATATCACATTGAATTTCTCTTACAGGGTGCACGTGTTAAATGCACAAAGTATTTTCTCATACCCTTGCTCTCCACTGCGGTTACTATTTTGGTACATCTGTTACTCGCATCTCTATGTATGACCTGCATTTTGCCTTACTAAATGTCCTGGACAAAGAAGTGAGGAAATTAGCAAGTGAGGAAGTCAGTTGTCTAGGTACGCAGCCCAACATTCAGATGGTCACAGTTACAATGTTCTGGCACTGTTCTACAGGATTCACCTTAGATGGAATTACAACCCCAAGACCATTTCCTGTGTCATTTCTAAGAAAACCTCTTCCTATAATGCAGGTTTTCCTGGATGTCCCCACTCTACGGTATGTAGCCATGCACCTTTTTGAAATTACAGTCTATAAACCACTTATATGCCCACCCTTCTAAATAAAGGGATTACTTTTCACTGATGCCCAGTATATCAGTCACCAGTTCTCCAATCACTGTTTCAGTCACTGGTGTGCAAAGCCAAGTAACACGTAACACAAACATACCAACTTGAACCACTGTTAACTGACGTTTTACAGAAGGTTTACTCCAAGTACCAGTCTCTATCGCATATTAACAAGCCAGCTACCTCTCTACCATATCAGTATGGGGCCCATTCTCAAACCCTTTTATTTCTTCATCAAGCTCAAGTGATGTACAGTGTCACAGGTCTAAGTCCAGAAAAGAACAAATTCAAGGTCTTCTTTGGTGCATATCAGATGTAGCCCAGTGACGTATGAGAATCCACATGCATCTCTCATGTGAAACAATGCTGTTATTCCACTTGGGAAAAAGAAATAAGATCAATCCTGCTCCATAGAATTTTATCCAGAACTTTACTTGGGAAGAATGCAACACTGACAGGTCATTTCTTTTCAAAGACTAATGTTGTGCAAATAAGCCACTGTTGACTTCCTCTGGCCCCGCTGGCACCATTCTAGTTTACAGGTAAACACTCTACAAATGTGCCAGCAGTCTGCTTTTCACATCTGCCAACAGTATCAGCATACCGGGAGGAAAGCAATCTACAATCTGTCTCATCTCCCTGAACTTGCATCTCTACATCTTACCCATCTATTTGTTCCATGTTGAAATTCTTCCCTCTCTCTCCCCAAGTAGGGCTATTATTTTGTTAACAGCAAAAGAAATTTACAATTTTTGTCCTAATCCACATGCTCTCAAACTTCCTCTTGCCCCCCCTTTTTCTTACATTTTCAACACCTTAATGAATCCTCTCTGCTCCTCAAAATGTAAAGTTATTTTTTGACCATCTGTCCTTTAATTTGTTTTGGATTTTCAATTTGTAAAATAATATTTACTGTCAGAGATTTGTGAAAATAAATGAAAAAAATTAAACTAAACCTCTCACAAAAGAAAAAAACTATATACAAGAATGTCCATTAACCATCAAGTCATGCAAGTTATTATATATTACATTAAACCTAAAATGCAGTTATTTTTGCTCGTCAAGCAGATTTCCAAATTTTATCCATACATTGTAGCAAGAGGGCATCCTGTTTTTTCTCCACTTAATTGTAATGACTTCCAGGTGACAGACTTCAGTTGCAATACTTATAAATTCTTTGAAGGAAGGTGTAGATTTCGTTCTTCCAATTCTGAGTTATAACCTTTCACACTACAGATATCAAAATGCGATGCTTCATTTTAGGCATAGGAGTGTTAAAAAGAATTAGTGACTCAGATAAACCAAACTTATCTCTAAAAGAGGCCTGTAAAAAGATAATAATGTTATTCTAATAAGGTGCTAAGACAGTACAGTCAAAAAACACGTGTTGCCAATCTGCTTTATGTTTGTTTACATCTCTAACTTGTTTCTGCTTGAACATTAATTTAATTTTATGGGGTGTGAAGAAAGATCGATGCAAAAATTTCCAAGTAAAGAGATTCCATCTAAGAGATGAAGGTGTATGTTTAGAAGATATCAGCATTACATTTTTTTTCTTCTTCACTCGAAGGTCTATTATTAATTTGGGTAAAATTGTTCTAATAATTGTCATTGCAACTTTCAGTTTCTCTCCTCACAACTCTATATAATTTAGATAAGAGACCCTGGGGCCCAATGTGTTTTGTTGCATTAAGTATAATAGATATTCAATTATTTTTGAAATATGATCTCTTATCCTTGGTTGCATTCTCTTAATTTCCCCTTCTACGGGTTATCTGCAGGACTGTAGATCTAGCCACAAGTCTTTAAATTATATTGGTTCTTAATATAATCAACAGAAAATAGTTTTTCATCTTTCATTAACAAACAAATACAGCAGATTTTTCTCTAAGTATGATCATTGCTTCTAACTTTGAGGTGGAAACTTTATTTTGGGTATATGTCATTGTAAATATAAAGATGTTACATGCTTTATATATGTCAGGTTCTTATATATAACATTTTTTAAATGTGTTTAATACAGCAGAAATGAAATAGGAGTCACTTGTTTGGTGACTTTACACTGGTTATTAAAGTATTACCTTGTAGGAAAGACTATTTAGTACAAGATATTTATTAGAATATCTACTGTGTTTAGAGTTTATAAAAAAGATATCCTAAACACTCCTTCCACCTAACTGTGTTGTGTTATTAATCCAAAGCTATATTGTTGTTATAAATGATAATGAATATAATTCTAGATCTGGTAGCCCTATCCCTCCTGCGGCCCAGACTCTCATATGATGATTTAAAGGAATTCTTAATTTTATTGGGATACCAGAGAAATCTCAAAATTAAAGTGTCAAATTCTTCAACACAACTTTTTATGGAATGCAATGACAGTGACTGTATAACATTCATTTTTGGTAAGACAATAATTGATTATACATAACCTCTCTTCCATTGTGAAGAAAATGTTATTCCATTTGTCTATTAGATTATTTGTATTGTTTACACTAACATTAAAAATATAATAAATCAAACTATTATAATTATTCGTAAATAATTTTCTTTTCTCTGACGATATATTTAATGAATTTGAGTCTATTCTTATTTATATTTATAGGTAGGATTCTTATTTTGTCACTGTTAAATGTTACAGCAGATTTTCTTCGAAATGCATCCACTGCCAAAAAAAAACGCAGATAGAGAATTATCACTAATTTAATGGCAGTAGAATGTCATAAGCAAACAGCTGAATTTTAGAGTTTAAATTTTCATTTACATCAATACCTTTTATATCTATATTTGATATCAGCAAATGGTTCCATAATTAGGGTAAAAAGCAGAGGTGAAAGAGGACATCCTTGTTTGGTTCCTTTAAAAATTTGTTTAGAATCATTAGTAAAAAGTACCTATTTTAACAGATGCAAAGCAATCATTATAAAAATTAATAAGATGTGTGAAGTTACTTAAGAAATTATATTCTTCTAAAACCAGCAATAAATATTTTCGGCTTACCGAGTCAAAAGCACTAATAATACAAAGCCTCATTAATGTTAATAAGAAGTTATGCCTCGAGAACTCCTTTTACCAGCTCGAGGCAGCCCCATATCCCATGATGCAAGGCAGGAAGTACCCAGATCTCGTTTGTTGACAAAAAGGGCAATAACACCAAGCATAAACAATACTTCCCAAAGGAAGAAGAAACTTACAAATGGAAAAAAAGGACCAGGTCTGAATGGTCTTATAGTTAGTTTTTTCTATACAAGGTCAGGCCAAGCACCTCTATCCTGGGTGGCTCAATGGAACAAACTCTTGAGGACTGTAGAGCCAAAAAACCTCTGTCCCTGGAGGCCAAGAAGTCCAATTTGTAATGGGAAAAAGACAGGGTCCGTGCCACTCACCCCTCGGAGGAGACCATGGAGCCGACCCCACCCAGATCCCTCAGAGGAGAGAGAGATAAGAGTAGGGGCTGAACAGAAGGGTATCCGTATCCCTCACCGATGCCCGACAGCTCCAAATCGCTCCTCTCCAAAGTCTGAACTGAGAGTTGAGGAGGAACAGTCGAAGTGTGGACCAACAGTGGTCTGCTGAGGCTCTGCTGAGCCATTGTGTGTAGCATTGGGCCGCGGTCTGACAACCACTGACCTCTCTCTGATCGAACCGACACCACAGTGGTCAAAAGCAGATCGGCATAGCCATCCCATCGGAAGCTTAGAGGATTCAGGAATCGGCTCAGCCGGGCCGACCTCACTCTATGATGCGAACGCGAGCCACAGGCTTAGAAACAGAAGCCTGGGGGTCTTGGCATTTGTGAAATTAACTGACTAAAAAATTAAAAGAGACAGGGATTTCTGTCAGAAAAGGTTAAATTTAAAGTTAAACTATCAAAAAAAAGTTTTTAAAAAAAAGGGGCTTAAATGTCAAAAGTGTTACTTACTACCCAGAGCTGGTAAAGAGAAGACCTCCCAAGAGCGACAAGAGATCTCTGGTACTTCCTGCCTTGCATCATGGGATGGGCTGCCTTTCCTCTTTTATTTGTATAGTCAATTATTGCGATTGTTCTTTTAATATTATCGTAAGTATTTCTGTTTATGATGAAGCCAGTTTGATCTTTGTCAATCATACAGGTTAGAACATATTTTAATCTATTAGCATGAATTGCCACGAACAATTTATAATCTACATTTAAAAGTGAAATCGGCCTGTATGAAGAGCATTCAGTAGGTTCTTTATCATTTTTTTTTTTTTTAATTGGAGAGCTAAGGGTATATTTCCAGGAAGAAGGAACTTTAGCTAGGTCCCTGACTACAGAAAAAACTTGCGTATGTCTAGGGCTTCTTTGGGTAACAGCTTATAAAGTTCAGAAATAATCCCTTCATTACCTGGTGCTTTACTAGGTTTCAGTTCAGAAATTTGAGTCTGAAGTTCAGATACAGAAATTAATTTGTCAGTTTTAATTTGGTCATCAGATAGTTTAGTTTTTATAGTTTTCATAAATATTCTAATTATTCTTCTGGATCTATTAATATATTATTTTGATTGATTTTATTATTATAATTTCTAAACTCCTTTAGAATATATTCTATTTGTTACTTTCCTTCCTATGTAAGTAGACTTTTGTGTGATTTACTGACTAATTCTGTTGACCTTGCGTAATTTTGTTCTTGTGGCTAAATTGCACATATAGTTTGGGTTAATAAGTAAGTTAACATATCAAGGTTGATTTTAGTTTTACAGCTTATGATTTCCAAGTATTTGTTTAGCTCATTAATCTCTTCTGTATATATTTTTGCCCAATTTTCTAATTTTTATTTTTTTTTTGTATTTCACATAATTATTGCCCCATTTTTTTTATTTGACAACCAATTAGCCACTCTTCCAAAACAATATGCTTTTAGTGTACCCCATAAATAAATTTAGGAAGTATCTTCTATATTACTAATTTCTATTAAGGAAAAGATTTCTTTAAAATAATTTTAGGGCTTTTTTTATTAAACAAGTTAGATATGCTGGTAATCTACTGATTTTAACATTACTAGATTTCAAAAACAGCTCAAAGGTAAATGCACTGTGATGTGAAAGCGAACAGGTTACTGTTTAGCCTTTGCCAATTCTGGTTTACGTTTCAAGTCTATCGGAATAATGGGTAAAAAAATAAATGAATTTTCAGAACCAAATTCATTATGTCTCTAAGATGATACAATTCAGTAAATTTTAACAATGTCTTTGCAGATGCCTGTATTCTCCTTTTACCTACTGTGTTAGCATCACTTGGTGACAATATACAATTAAAGTCTCCTGCTAGAATGATATTGTCTTTAGAGTTTTGAATTGCTTGTTCTAGATGTTCCATCAACTGTTTTTGATTCCTGTTCCAGGAATCCAAGTTAATAAGAGTTAATATTCTATTATACTTTATAGTTACAGTAAAAAGCATATCTTTATCACCCTATGTTTCTATAACCGTAGGCATAAGCAGTGAATTTCTCCATAACATAGCAACCCCCACCTTTTTTTTATTATTTTGTGAACTGGATAATAGTTTTTAGTATTTAGCCTGTTTTCTGTTAACAAGTGTGTTTCCTGTAAAAAAATAATAATAAATTAAATAAATAATAACTTGAGAATTAAACTTAAAGTATCTGTTTAAGCTATCCCTCTTGCATCAGTTATTTTAATCTTTTGACATTTATGGAAATACAGTTAAATGCCATTTATCCTACTGATCAAAAGTACACGTACTTTTCACAGATAATGACACTCTGTTAGTAAAGAAATACTTAGTAATCATCACGTGAACATTAATGTTTGAAGGTTTGATTAGACATAAAAATTACTACTGTGGACACACAAAAAAGCTAACAAATATAATCATTAAACATTTGCTTTTAAAATCCCTCTTACCCCCCCCACTAGGAGTCCAGCACTCCTTGCCTGAATAGTCTAACCATCCAAGCAAACACATCCATTCAATACTCTTGACAAAATAATAAAAAAACAAGTCTACCATACTACAATCAAATAGGATGTAATTAACAGTAATTTACTGTTCCTAATCTATGCATAGTTTTGAAATTCATCAACTAATGGTATAAAATATGAAAGACTCCTGCAAAACAATTTCAAATGTTTTGTGGTGTGACCCACCACAAATACCGATGTACTTTCAGACTCTTGTATTCCCTCTTTGTAAGATTATACTAAAGTAAATGAATAGTGCTACAATGTTTAAATATTTCATTTGTTTATACTCAATGGCTTGTTACTGTAAAATAAAAGCCTCCCATGTTATTTCTGTCAAGTACACAGTTTGCTTCTTTTGCTTTATGTACGAGACTTTCAAGTGTATTGACAACATAGTCATATCATGTATGTCAAGCCTCAAATAATGAAGCTCTCTCTCTCTCTCCATATATATATATATATATATATATACATATATATATATATATATATACATACACATATATATATATATATATATATATATATATATATATATATATATATATATATATATACACATACACACACACACACACACACACACACACACATATACACACACAAACATGGGTCTACTTCGACCCATCGAATTTTCAGTTTATCAAAACTGACTTAACCGAAAGTGCGTTTAAACGAAAATGCACTTTCACAAAAATCATTTTGATTTAAAAAAATTAATAAATAAATCCAACAAAACCACACCCCCACTATGTACATATACAAACTCCATGAATCACACTACAGTGGGGAAAAGAGAAAATTTCCTTATCCTCACTGTACCTTCATCTAGCAAAACTACTTGAAATGATTTGCACGAAAGTGTGTTTTTGCTTAAATGCACTTTCGCTTAAGTGGTATCGGCAAAGTCAATTTCAATAAACTGAAAATTTGATGTGTCAAATTAGACCCATATATATATATATATATATATATATATATATATATATATATATATATATATAATATAATATAATATATATTACATATATATAGGTAGGTACTAGGCTCTTGGCCCTAGGGCCTATACAAGCCTAGCCAAAAATGTACCCTGGCTTTCGCCACCCAAGAAAATTATCTGCCTGTGCCCCTGTCAAGCAGAACCACAGAAGTGATCCCCGGGGTGAAATTCCTATTACCCATCCAATCATTATTTATATATATATATATATATATATATATATATATATATATATATATATATATATATTCTACATATATATACACACACACACACAATATATATATATATATTATAATTTACATTATACATGTTTAATATATATATATATATATATATATATATATATATATATATTCTCTATAGAATATATATATTTTGTATACACGTATAGAATATATATATATATATATATATATATATATATATATATATATATATATATATGTGTGTGTATATATTCTGTATAGAATATATATATATTCGTTTTACCATTCATTGACAACCATCAAATCTCAAATGCTTGCTTTCAAATATATTGACTTATAAAAGTATTCAAAGATACTTCACAGTATGTGTAACATAACTGTTTCCCTTCTCCAATGCCAGTTATGTCCAACTATAGTTACAGTTGGAATTTGAGCCAATGCATATTTAAAAGGTTCCACATTTTATTCAAATTAAACTTCTAAAGCTGCCTGCCAGTGTCTGAACATGAACTGCTCTGTGCCCTTGTTTAGGGGGGTATTCCAACTGAACTCCAGCGATTTATCAGAGAAAGCTTCATGTGTTCTAAATGAAGTAAAAAAAAATGCTCAAGCTATGGAGAGAGGGGCTTCATATCAAACTACCACAGAAGCAGCTCACAAAGGGAAAACCCATTATTCACAATTTCCAATACCTTTCATATTGAACCTGAACATCTCATCTATGTTTAGAGACTATTTCAAAGCCATTTATAACTTCACAATCCCTCCCACCGTTAAACATCAAAACACACATTCATAGCAACTGCAATCATTCCCCTCTCCCAATTCAGTACATCATGAATCATTCTATTAAATAAAACAGTAACATATTATCCAAAACTCTGCACTAGGAAGACAGGCGGCTTTTAGGTTTTACTATTAGTTTTAGTGAAATGGCTTTTCTAATGTTACTGTAGTTAATGATTTAATTGAGTTGCCTCCACACTTAGGTGAAGAGGTTTGTCATTACTTTTAGTCTACATTTAAGTAGCAGTTATAACTTAACACTCTTATTGTCTTTTCCTTTTTATAACAAGTATGAGGTGTCACTTAGTGTGCATTTCCGTTTAGTAGGTAACTGCAGTTTATATCAAAGTTTAAATTCAGCTGTGTGCAGCTATTTTCTACTTCAAATATAAAGTATGCATTAGTTCCCAAGTAAGCAATTCTGTATGCAACCCATCAGACCATATTACTAGTATAAATGCTGCATGCTTCACTTAAGGGAAGCCAATGATATTTTGTCATGACTTACTAAAATAATTCTTAATTATCTGTAAATTAGACAAGCATATGACAGAAAAAAAATAATTCAATCACCTTAGGTTAGTAGACTGCTTGGACCAGTCCATGTACTCTGTTCAAAATGTCATTAGTTTGCATATATGACAATGCAAGGTCAAGATCTTCAAAGAATTTAACCCTATTAGAAAGGAAAATCTTCAGCCTGGCCGAGAAAGTACAGTTGTGTACCTACCATAAATGTAGATGTTTGAGTGTATTCACTGTTGCAGTCATTACTCTTGGGTTATCCTGCTGGCAGGCTACACCGCAGTCGGCCTGAATTCCAAAGTCTTGGTCCAGCGTGGGTTGCTGTCGCCTCTTCCCTGATGTCAGTGCACCAGGTGTATAAAAGATGCAGCCAATGCAATTTTCTTCAGTTTTTCTTGCCCCAGATGTCAGGTGCCCCCAAAAGGGTAGGCTAAATAAATTATGCCAATAAACATGCATGCACTAAAGTAAAAATTTCCTTCATCTACAAGCAAATGCACCACATAGGTTGTATAGAATAGAGAAGTACAGATAAGACCCAGCAAAAGAAAGGGGGATGGTGGGAGGGTAACCTGGACTGAAACAGTGAATACACGCAAACATCTACATTTATGGTAGGTACACAACTGTACTATGTTCATCGGGATTCACTGTTGCAGTCATTACTCTTGGGTCGAATCCCAAAGCTGAGGATGGGTGGATGGGCTAAATAGGATTAGGAGAGGCTATGAGGCCCTGCAGAACTGCAGTGGCAAAGCCTGCTCTGGATTTAGAGTAGAGAGGTAAGTGGTAGTGCTTTGTAAAAGTGTGCACTGAACTCCAAGTTGAAGCCTCTAAGATGTGTTTGGTTGGTACTCCTCTGAGGAAGGCTGCTGCTCTGGTTGAATGTGGCCTAATGCCCTTAGGCACTGATTTGCCATGCTGTGAGTAGCAGAAACAAATGCAATGGCCTATCCATTTTGAAATAGTCTGTTTTGAGATGGCCTTTCCTTGTGATCTTGCAGCATATGCCACTAAAAGTTGCTCAGTCCTTCTGAGAGCTTTAGTTCTGTCCAAGTAGAAGCGTAGCTGTCTGTGTATATCCAAAGAATGCAGAAGTCTCTCACCCTTGTTCTGCGGGTTTGGATAAAAAGGTAGGCAAGTGAACGGTTTGGTTAAGGGCCACACTGGACACCACCTTAGGCATATATGTCGGGTTCTTTCTCAGAGAAACCCTGTCTGGATGGAAAATTATAAAAGGTTCCACAGCTGTGAGTGCCTGTAATTCAGGGACTCATCTTGCAGAGGTTATTGCTAGGAGCAGAGCTGTTTTCCAGGATAAGAATTTTATATCAGCTGTTGAGGCTAGCTCAAAAGGAGGCAGTGTGAGTTTTTCCAAGACATAATTGAGGTCCCATGCAGGTACTGGTGCTCTCCTTGGAGGTCTTATGTTTTTGGCCCCTCTGAGGTACTGCCTTATTAAAGGATGAGAAAAGATAGGTGGTTCTGTACTGTAATGGGCCGAAATGGCAGAGGCATGCATCTTAATTGATGAAAAGGATAGGCCTTTGTCCAGCATCTCAGTTAAGTATTGTAAAATCTGAGGAATATTTATTTGGTTCAAACGTGTCAATTCCTTGTGCCTGTTTCCAAGCACAGAATCTCTTCCATTTTTCTGCATAAGATTTTCTGGTACTGGGCCTCCTGGCCTCCAAAATAACATCCATCACAGCTTTGGAGAGGAGTGTTCTGAATGGCTACATTATCCGCCATGCTGCCAGATTTAAGGTCCTGAGTTGGCTGTGCAGGATCCGATTGTTTTGTTGGGTCAGTAAGTGAGAAATTTGAGGCAATGTCCAGGCTTAGGATTGGGTACCAGTGCTGGCGTGGCCAGTCTGGGGCAAACAGCATCATTTTTGGCTTCTCTTATCTGACCTTTAGGAGTACCTTGGGGAGAAGAGGCAGTGGAGGAAAGGCATATACTGTTAGGCTTTTCCAGCTGAAGGATAAGGCATCCACTTTCCATGCTTGCCTGTGATAAGTCCTTGTGCAGAATCTCTGTAATTGGCAGTTGTGAGGGGAGGCAAACAGATCTATGTCTGGGCATCCCATTTCCTTGTTATTATGCTGAAGACTTGTGGATCCAGTTTCCACTTGTGGGGATCCATGAGGTTTCTGCTTAGTTCGTCTGCCAGAGTATTTATTTTTCCTGGCAGGAATTGTGCTTGCAGGTGAACTTGATAAGTCAATGCTGTGTCCCACAAAGTCATGGCTTGTCTGCAGAGGGGAGTAGGAATGTGTGCCTCCCTGCTTGTTTATGTACCACATGACTGTAGTATTGTCCATCTTTATCAGTAGTTGTCCTGGATGAAGTAGATCCTTGAAAGCTGTCAGGGCATTCTGAACAGGTAGCATATCTTTTTGATTGATATGAAGATGCATCTGGCTTGCAGGCCATGTGCCCTGAATGCATTTTCCTGCCATGTGGCCCCCCCAGGCATAATCTGATGCATCCGTTGTTAGTGTCTGCCTGGTTGTGGGTAAAGTGAATGGCTGTCCCTTGTTGTGGTGACAGGCCTGTGCCCACCATCGAAACTCCTGTTGCAGGCAGGGAATGAGGGTAATTAATGTTTCCAGGCTGTGGCAATGTTGAGTCCAAACACTTTTTAGATACCATTGTAGTTTCCTCATATGCAGTCTGACATATGGAATTAGCAGAATGCAGGATGCCATGAAGCCCAAAGCCTGCAGAATTTTTCTTGCAGATAACTGGGTCTTTGTTGCCAACATTTTGAAGTAAGAAGTTAGTTGCCTTTGTTTGTCTGGCATGAGATGAGCCATCTGGGCAGTTGCATTTAAGCTTGCACCCAGGAATATTATCTCTTGAGAGGGTACTAGTTTTGATTTCTTTTCGTTTACTGTGTACCCTAGGCAAATTAGTAATCTTTTTACAAACGCCAGATGCTTTAGTAGAATGTCCTTGTTCTCTGCTTGAATAAGGCATTCGTCCAAGTAAGGATGTATCTGAATTCCTCTGTCTGCAAAATGCAATTACTGGTGCCAGGCATTTTGTGAAGACCCTGGGCGCAGTAGATAAGCCAAAGGCAGTGCAGAGAACTGGTAGTGCATTGAACCAGCTATGAATCTGAGGTATCTTCTGCAAGATTGTCTGATTGAGACATGCAGGTATGCCTCTTTTAGGTCCAAAGTTACAAGCCAAGCCTTCTTGCCCAGCATGGGCAGTAGCTGCTGCAGAGTCAACATTTTGAATTTTGGAACGTCCAGAAATGTGTTTAGAATAGACAGGTCCAGTATTGGTCTCCAGGCTTTGTCCTTTCTGGGTACTAAGAAAAGTCTCGAGTAAAATCCTTGTCCCTGCTCTTGCTGTGGTACTCGCTGAATGGCCCTCATGTCCATGAGGGATGAAACTTGCTTTTGTGCCTCTGCCCATTGATTGTGTGGCAGGTCTGGCATACCTTTTGCCCTTGGTAGGGTGTGAAGGTGGAACCTGTAGCCCTGAGACACTATGTTCAAGACCCATTTGTCCTGGGTGATCATGTGCCAATTTTGTGAAAAAAGTGCTAGTTTTCCCCCTAAGGGGGCTGCCAAAAGATAAGAGCTTGGTTCTGGAAGAGGAAAGTCACTGGGACTGTTTCCTGTATGGCTGTGATTTGCCTTCTCCGCTTCTGGAGGTAGAAGCACCCCATTGTTTAGGCCTGTATGAGCCTTGGGGCTGGGATCTGCCTCTGGAGCGTCTGTATCTGCCTCTTTGTGGCCTGTCTGACACTGGAAAGGACCAATTCTTTGTAGGCCAGGTCCTGCTAAATCTGGGTGGCTGCACCTGTAAGAAATCCTTAACTGTCTGCATAGACTTCGCTTTGTCCTCAATTTTCTTCAACACCTCTTCTGCTTTAACACCAAACAAAGTATCATGCTGTAATGGAGCATCTAATCATTTTGCTTTAACATGATCAGGCAGATTTTGTTCCTTTAACCAAGTGTGTCGCCTAATGACTGAACCTGTAACAGCAGCCGTGCAAGAGACCTCCAGAGAATCAAAACCACATTGCAAAGTATGCTTTCCCACCTGTTCAGTTGCATGCAATAAATTCTGCATTTCCTTGTTTTCTGCACATTCAGAATTTAACATTTTCTGTTTAAGCATTGACAATAAGTATTGCTGATATTTAAGCATATGAAATTGACAATTTAAAGCCCTCACAGCCAAGGTAGCGTAAGTGTAAACCTTCTTCCCCCCATCTGTCCAGTGCCCTTGAATCCCCATCAGAGGGGATAGGGTTTTTTGCAGTGGAAGCCTTGACCCCTTTGGGACCCTGAGAAATAGTTTCTGGATCAGCAGCAGGGTTTTTATAAAGACATTTATGTGAATCTGGAACCCTGTAGTATCTGTCTGGCTTAACAGGTGCAGAGGGTAAAGAGTCAGGGGACAGGCCGGACACCGAAAATACATCTACAATGTCTAAAACAGGAGGGATAGCAAGAGGCCTGTTCTGAGGTAATAAAAGAAAATCTCTAAGCCTTTTCTTAGATTCTGAGTAGTCTTGACTCTCCCAGTGGAAGTGCTCCTTCATGGTATGCAGGGTTTCCCCAAAAGAATAATTCTCAGGAGGGGAGGCTGAAGGGATATATTCTTCAGCATCGGAATCCTCATAGGGAGGGAGAGAGTATTCTTGGTCAGAAGAGAAGTCATAGGAAATGGAAACTTGATCTGAAGATTCATATTCTTTCTCTTGCCTAGGCCTCTTCTCAGGAGGGGGATGAGAACCCCTGATCAAAGTAATTAGGTCTTCGGCCATTTTGAGCATCTGTTTTTTTAGGCATGGAGGCCTGTCCATGGGCTTGCTGCACTTGTTTCTTTGTCTTTAGTGGTGCTTTGGTCTTTGCCTTTGAAGATGTAGTCAGTTTTATATACAACTGTGTAGGCCTGAAAACACCCTCAGAAGCAGATGCCTGCTCAGCGGCTCCAGACCCATCTGAGGGAATATTTTCCAAGTGTCCAATACCTTGAGTTTCCAGAGGCCTACTCTGCTCCACGTGGGAGTCGGAAGCGGCCTGCGGCTCCGAGGTAGCGGGCGTCAAGGGCTGCGAAAGTGCTTCACTGAGAACCGGCGACTGGCTTAGAAGAAGCCTCATAGTCAGTTTTGGACCTCGGATGCCTGTCCTTTTACTTGCGTTTCTTGTGAATTGCGGTAGTCGGATGGCTATCAGACGACATTGTGTAATTAAATCTTCAGCCAAAGTAATAAAATGCAAAATCGTACAGACGCTTAATAGTGCGTTGGTTAAATCTAGCACAAAATCTGCAATTAGCTACGTCGTGATCAGGGCCTAAGCAAGGAATACAATAAGAATTTAAGTCCTTATGAGGTATTTGCTTCCCACAAGAAATACAATTAGTAACTTTTTCTGACATCAGTCTGGAGCAAGAAAAAAGTTTCCCCAATGGGGTACTTAGCTTTTAATGAAAACTTCGGATCTGAAATTTGAACACGAAAATCTCAGGAGTCAGCTGACAGGCACTTGCGAACTGCTTCTGCTTCGGGCGGCAAGAAAGACTGAAGAAAATGGCGTTGACTGCATCTTTTATATCCCTGGCGCACTGACGTAAGGGAAGAGGCAACAGCAACCGACACCGGACCAAGACTTTGGAATTCAGGCCAACTGCGGGTAGCCTGCCAGCAGGATAACCCAAAAGTAATGACTGCAACTGTGCATCACGATGAACATCAGTAAATGTGATTTTATCTGCTTTTTCTTACCTTCTTTTATAAGGGGGAGGATTTTTTTTCTTTTTAGACATCACTGTTGTGGAATACTCATTATCAAAATGAATAATATTCCCTTCTGCTTTAAGGGGTGACTTAGCCCAGGCAGTTTTCAGTAGCAGTTCTTTATTTTGAGAAGAAAGAAATTTAACCATGATGGACCTCGGTGAAGTACTGGACTTTGATACTGGATTAACCAGAGATCCGAGTGCTCTCTCTATACCAAAAAAGAGAGCTTCTGGCAAATTTAAAGTTTTAGGGAGTCAGGTGGACAAAATTAACCAAATTGTTAGCTTCTATTCCTTCTGGTAGGTCAAAAATACGAATGTCATTCCTACAGGACCTATTCTCAAAGTCATCTATTTTGGCTAGTAAAGAGTTGTTCTGTTTCAACAGGAATTCGGTATTGTTTCTCCCCTTCACTTAATCTTCCTTCCATATCATTCAAGAAATCTTCAATGCCGAAATCTGGTTTCGCTAAATGCAGAGCTTCATTAATTTGTTACATTTGTTTGGAACAGTTTTTCCTTAAAGTTATCTATTTTGGTGTCCAATCTATCTACTTTCAACGACATTTCTTGAATATTGGTCAGTAATGACCGAAGCTCTTTTTTTGAGCACAGTCTAGAGATGCTGCCTTTGTATGCTGCAGGATATATAGTGAAGAAATTTCCTCTTGCAGATTTTGACAGGAAAATAGTACAATTTTAAGAATTTTTTGATATAAACCTTAGGACACCAGCATTTATCATGATTCACTTATTTGAGTTAAGATTATTTAGAAATAAAATTTCCTGTCAAATATATGTAGTAGCAGAGCAGAAGAAAAGTGCTGCTATTCTAGTCTCATCCTGGTCATGCTCCCTCCTTGTCCATGTTCTTTTTGAGTGCTGCCCTAACCTGCCTTGAAATTACAGCTGCAACATTATGTCTGGCATTTGGATAACTTAGCACCTCACACCCCACTGAATTTCCAGTATTCAATACATCTTTTTTTATTCATTTACTGCCACTCAGTCTGGAGCAACCGCTGATACTCCCTTTTCCAGTCTCCCAGCATTCCATTGTCTTCTTAGTTACTTCTATAATACACTTCAGTAGCTTATTCTGTCTCTCCAGTTTTAGCAATCCATGTGTCACCTGTCAGTGTTCCTTCTCGGAGACTTAAGTCCTTTTATACCTGGCCTTTGGTACTGTTACACCTCTACACAATATTCCAGGGAGTGTGAAGCCCACCATGGCATGACTGCTACTTGTCCAATAGCTCTTTCAACCTGACCCCCTTTTATCCCACTCTCAATGGCAGTATTATGTTACAAATTTCTTTTCCCTTGTAAACAATGACACTTTCTGCTTAAGTCCAGCTTTTACTATTTTCCTTCCCTTCTCATCTAAATGTGGTCACTTCACAACCTTCTGCCAGAAGGCTTCGACAAAGGGGAGAAGGGAATGTGGCAGGCCTAACTACTAATACTTTTTGTAAGTACATAATCATTCTTCCTAGTTGCACCTGGTGGCATACATATTGTATCTGGTCAGCAGCAGTTCTACTACTTTATATTTAAGTTTCAAAGTCAACATTAAGCTTTACGCCCCTGTTTTTCAATGCCCGTCTCGTCCAAACTGCAGATTGTTCACCTTATCTTCTAAAGTACATTTTATTCATGTTTGTACAAAAATGCAATAGCCCTCACCTCCTTTGCTCCTCCCACTGCAAATACCGAAGAATCACCATATCCACTCCATGTGCAACATAGCCTAATTATGAATGCCTACAATTCTTAAATGGACAATATATACCTATCTCAGTTTCTCTCAGCTTTTGGAACTGCATAGCATCACCTTCCATCCGCCATTCCTTACAGCCTGACTTCTGCATATTCCACATTATAGCACGCTATAAAAGGCGTCATTCACAGGAACCCCAAAAATATCCACTCCTCCTCATAGCTCAGGGTTTCACATCTAAAATAAACACCAGCCTGAGAACCCTTAAGTTCTCAGTATTTCTGCTAAACTTCAGTTTTGTATGCAGATAACATCTATCTCCTTAGTAAATTCAAATCTACTAGAATTACCCACCCTTTCATCCAATAATGCAACCTGTTCACACCGATGATTAAGTGATGCAATCACATTTAACAGGGGGGGGGGGTGCCTGATCACCAAGTCTTCTAATTCAGAGAAGCCTATCTACCATCTTTTACCTCAGACAAGTCATCTTCACACACACACACACACACACACACACACACACACACACACACACACTATCCCTGCAACTGTTTTTGAAAGATACTCAAACAATGGAGCACATTAAATCTACTGAGGCTGGAAGCACTAATCTGCAATACTTCAAGTCAAACGTCTCATGTTTACAGACATCTGAAATTAAACTTTTACAAAATGACAGAACAGAAGGTGAAGTAGATAAAGGTGAAAGTGAGTGGTGGAGGTCTATCAGTCATTATTTTATGTTGTACAAGTGCTTCCTGTCATATTTTTCAGCATGGAAAGAGATGGACAACAGACAATGCTGCTTTGCGAAGGATGGTCTACACCTCTCCCATCAGTAGCTAAAACATTGCACTCCCCCAGAACACCTTTTTACGCAATGCCAAAGTGAAAAGTACTTCAGATATAGCAAAGCCAAGAAAATCTAAAGGTGTTACTGCTCAATGACAGGAGTCTTATAACTCCACTCCCCATAAGCTCTCTTAACCCTACAGAATACAGACGTCTGCACATTCACTGAGACGCTGTTTAAAGCTGTGGATAGCACACTGACAGTGCAAGGTTATAATGCCTTCCACACATTTAGACTAGCTACTACACAGAAGGTGAGGGTGTATCGATTTACATAAAAAAAAAAAAATATATATATATATATATATATATATACACCTTAAGGCTGGTCAAATCAGGACAATGCACTTGAGCTACTCCACGCCCAAATCACCATAGGCAAAATCCAATACCACTTCCCTAGGGTTCCTATTATTTCCTTGAAGAGGCGTTCTATAGAACTTGAAACCGCGAAACTTGAAAACAATGAGCGTCCACATAAGCGATTTCTGTCCTTGGGAAAGAAATCACTTGGCCATCCTCGTCAGTTTGCCATTTTCCCCACTGTAGTGCGATCTCAGAGTTGGTATATTTAGTGAGGGAGGGTGTGGGGGGGGCACAGCCCCCCCACATTGAGTGGTGTGGGGGGCAAAGCCCTTTACTTTGTAGTGTCTGTGGTTATTGGTTGGTGTTTGTACGGCAAGTAATTTCTTTCCAAGGTAAAGAAATAGCTGACATGGAGATTCGATATTTTGAAAGTTCACCGTTTTAAGGTAGATTAAGTGGCATTCGATGGAATGCCTCTTCGAGGAAATAATATAGACCCCTTCCCTACAATCTATAGGTCCCCTCTGCATGACCCAGGAAACCCATATCATGCAATTAAACTTACTGGAAACACTCCCCATCTAACCCAATACCTTACTCATGAGCAACTTTAATTACCCTATTAACTGGGAATCGTATACAAAACACCAAAAGGTGCAGGCACAGGGATTCTAGGATTCTGTAAACACAAGCTCCCTGGATCAGACTGTCAATACACTGAACAGGGGTGTAATGATACTGGATCTGGTCCTCATCAATATGGGAGAGTGCTGCACACTCCCTAGAATAATGTGTTCTCTAGTAAGGTCAGGACACAAAACAAAGTCTTCTTTGAAGTAAAAATAAAACCCAGAACCCCAGCTAACCTTGAATATTCAGGAACTACTCTAAGGCTAATTTCCTACTATTAAGTGATAACCATTTCAAGTCCCCATAAACCCTGAGAATACTGCGCTGTCTATGCGAAATTGTTCACATAAACCTAATACAAACATGTCAATAGCTGCATAGAGGCAGCTGTACTCACCAGGAAGTAGTACAGAACCAGCTCAAAAAAATCAAGCCACCCTGGTGGAACCGCATCATCAATAGGCCGTTTAACATAAGGAAGAAAATCATGGCAAAAATTAGGGGGTGCAGCACCCAGCAGAATAAAAGCACTCTCAAACAAACTCCTCAAAGGACAAAAAGTCTACCAAGGCCAAATCTGATGTAAATTTGGCTTCACATGCCAAGGACAGCCACAAGGCACTCATTAGTTATGTCTACTACCTCAAAGGCTATACATAATTGTGTGTAGAGCTCATTGTTAGCACAATCACCTTGTACTGAGCCATAAGAAATAGCAAACCTACTGGCTGACAAATTCTGTTCTGATTTTACCCCTCTCTCCCCCTCAACCCTCCCTCAGGATATACCATCATATACAATTCCCCCTAGCACTAGGGACCAGGTCCTTAATGCTCTCGGTAAGGCCAAGAACATTGCCTCAAATGGCCCAAACTACATCCCAGGATGGCTTCTAAACAGCATGAAATTTGACCTATCAGGTCTTCTGGAATTGCTATTCAACTATAGTCTCCAAACAGGCTTCGCGCCTCATGAAGAGAGAATAGCAGCAGTCATCCGCACAAAAGGTGGGCCATCTACAGACCCTGAAAACTACAGACTCTCAAGTCTCACCAATCTCATGTACAAAGCCATGGAAAGAATGATCATGGAAATGATAAATAACGATACTGGAAACCTCCAGACACTGGACCCAACCCAATCTGGATTCATCAAGGGCAGGTCATGCACACTCAACCTGGTAGACTTCTTTGAGAAAGTCGCAAAGCAATGGATGATGGCAAAATGGTTCATACAGCTTACCTTGACCTGGCCAAGGCATTTAAACACAATACCCCACTTGGGCATTGTTGACAAACTCAGGAGATTAGGTGCAAACCCTTATGTTACCCAGTGGATAGCTAGCTGGTTCACAAGCAGAATCGTACCTCTCAACCTGGAAACATCAAAAATCTGGACAAGGCCCATGAAAAATAGGTACAAATCTGTACGCTGATTAACATCTAATTTGCATACATAATTATGTAACCCCACCCACTCCAATGGAATTGTGGGATACCAACTTTCCAACACAAACTGAAGAACAGACAACCAAAACATGGCACCAGAGTCCCCCTGCAGCCATTCCAATGTCCCGTTACCTGGCTGTTTCACCCCATTTACCATAAACACTAATGTATGCATACTGCTTTACTTCTACAATGATTTGGATTTTATTTTTACGTTTTACAGCACAACAATGCAGAAACACTAAAAAACATCATCTGGTAAACAAAGCAATACTGTTACTGTCTTCACAATGAAAATAGGCTTGACTTTAAAACTTCTTTGCCCTTGAAACTCACATTCATTGAAACAGTATTGAAACCAACACCACATCCAAAGAAAATGCATCTGGCCAGTGGTGGCTAAAGATTACCTTTGGCCCCTTGCACACAAAACAAGAAACATACATGTGTTCTTTTCTTTATACACCTTCCTGACTTTATTAAATTATATTCCTTGTATAATACAACACACGTTCGAGCGCATTTTAAATTTATTGTTTGAACATTTTACCAGTAATCTGTACTGTAGGCAATGAAACAAAACACATGAACCAATAATGATAAAACTACCCAATTCAGAACTTTTCTATCATAAAAGTCTGCTTCCACACCCATACTATAAATAGAATGACAGTAGTATAAGCCCATAGGCAGCTTGCACAGCGTCTCGCACTTATTTTCAATTTCATTTTTTTTGGGGGGGGGGGGCAAAAGGTGAAAAACCAGGGACACATTTTAAACATTGCTTGTATAATTTTGTAAAGTCGCTAGAATAAAACGTGTTACCATCATGCATTTCACTGGCAGGTTTTGAACGCAAGACTCTATGCACTACAGTCAGAACAACATACCACTATGCCAAATCAGCAGCTGACTGAAAAATAGGAAGACTGAAACTTAATATCCATCATTTAGTGAATTCATTTCTCACTTAACATAGCTCTTAACCTCAACACAAAAAACATGGACAAACAACAAAGCCAATAATGGGGGAATACAAATTCAGTTCTCACTTCTCACTCATCATATCACTGAACTGTTAGCACAAAAACAATAACGGGGGAACACAAATTGTGTGCTCACTTCTTATTATAGCTCTAAACTCTTAGCACAAAAGAAATGTTCTTACTTCTCATCATAGCTCTCTCAACTCTTAGTACCAAAAAAATCTGTACAAAGCTCAGAGCATAACTTTTAACTGTTAGCACACATTCACTATAGCATTTTGTCAGTATTATTCCACACTTGTCCTAAGAGTCTTGCAATTTTAAACATCCTCTTACGTTGCTAGATTTAGATTCACTACAGACTGAAGTAAGCTGACATCTCTAGATCATGTGACAGCAAGCTATACAGGAATACAGAAAACTTCAGCTTTTGTTGCGAACTCCATTTATTCAAATAAGTTATGGCAGATTAAAACAGATGCAATACTCCTACATAATATTCAGAGATTATGTATTAAACTAGTGTAGTGTTGAAGGATTTGAGTAAATGTTTTAAGTGCTGATCCTGTTTACTCATCTGTAAAGTTGACTTGAAGGCGATCTAGTTAGGTCTTACAGAGCATATGAGAGTCCGTTCCTTTTTAGCAGCATATAGTGTTTATGGTTGTGTGATATAAGCAGCTTAGGTAAAATAAGATACTTAGTTAAAAGGGCACTACCTTCAATTCTGCAATGTGCCTAAAATGAAATGTCAGAGTCCATTGATTTTTAAATGTCTGAAGTTTTTGAGGAGGGGGCATAGTTTAAAAACATTCTGTCCCACTTACTGATAAAATCATGACAAAATGAAGCTGCATTAATTACACAAAATAAAAAGGCATGGCAATCTACTTGCTTCTGCTTGCTTGGTAAACTCTGTAAATGGTGGTGACTATTCACTTGCTCACTATAGGAGATGGATGTGACTATTACTGAATGGATGGATCATGCTTAACCACGGCTGAGTCAAATTCTTTGGATAGTATCCGATTTGGTGAAAAAGTTTACATAGCTCTCACTCAGAAATGGTGGTGGCTAGGGATAGTAGGCTCCTTTTACCCTGTACCAAAGGTACAGGGTTTGAGCCTGAATACCTCCAGCCACCAAACCCATTATATGGGGGCATTTTCACACAGACACACACTCCTACCCTGAGTAGTCATCCCAAGTCGTTGCTGCCAGTAGTTCCCATTCCTCCTCCGTCGTTGCTGCCATTAAATAATAACTCTGCCCCGAGTAGTAATCCCTGCTTGCAAACTCTGCCCGCTCGGCGAACTGCTGTTTCAGCGCTTTTCTAGCAGTTCCACATTCCCGCCAGCCAGAAATGATGATGTTTGATGTTCCTTGAGCGCTTAATTCCGACTGGCTGGTAGCCTGACTGAGCTGACGTCATTGTGCACATGACGCCAGCTCTGACAGTGCGAAAATTTAAAAAAAGCAAATAAAAAAATCGGAAATGAAAGGTGCCACTCGGGAATCGTGGCACCCCTTCATTTGGACCCCAAAACTCGGTAAAAAACAAGTAATTCGGAACGGTTGGGAGGTCTGAGCAGAATGCAGAAGTTGGAAATGGGGAGTCCACCTCTACAAAGAGGCCAGTCACAAGCAAAGTTCCTCAGGAATCGTTCCTGGGACAACGCCTTTGTGGCATTTATTTTTCCTGAAGTCAAGGCAATTGTCTGTGGCCTCTGGCTGACTTAACTTGCATATGGTTGCAAATAAGGAGAGGTCACTGAATCCCTCACCAATTCAAATGCTCTCCAGGAAGGGCTGACACAAACTGGTGTCAGAGCCATGGACTAAAACTAAATGCCAAGAAATGCATAAAAGTATCCTTGAAAAAGTCATCCACCCCTGGTAACTATCAAACTGACAACACATCTCTAACAGCTGACCCAGTAGTCAGAGACTTGGGGACACACAGACAGTAATCTATCCTTTGACTATCATGTGTCTACAGTAGTGAGGAAATCTATGTTGTGCAAATTATAAACAAAGGTATGACATCTAGGTCCAAGGAAGTCATTATTCCACTGTATTCGGCATGCATCAGATCCATCGAGTACAGTGATCCCTCTGATATCTAACCAAGCATATCCAACAACTGATCATCCATAGAGGCTCCTCACTAAAAGAATAAAGTGCGTAAGTAACACATCCTCTGCAGACTAACTCAATGTATTCGGTCTCTTACAGGCTGTTGAGGGGGGATCTACGCCTGGCATACAAGGCATTGTCACACACCACTCTGATGGACCCCTTGCAGATCCATAAGGCAAACGGTACCAGAATTACCCGTTCTAAAGACTTAAAATCTTGCCTGTGATATAAATAGGACTTGCTAGAGAGACAGGTATGTATCCCAGAGACTACTTCTCTAATCACAGGCGCTCCCATCCATATGGACCAGAATTCCTCCCTAACCCAATTAAAGTGCAACTTTGAGAACTGGATGGGTAACAGAAAATTCTTCCCTGGCTTGACACCAGTGTCTCTAATAGACAAGGGTGACTAAGTTTACAGGGTGGTAACTAGGCTATCGGCCCTAGGACCTACACAAGCCTAGCCATAACAATTCCCTATTTCTTTCCACAGTATTTGCTTCAAGTGGTTCAATCTCCCAAGCCCCTGCTATAATTTGTCAGAGATTTGGGATGCATAGCTAGGCTAAAAACGCCCTTGTGGTCATTAGCTTAGTAAACATCTTTAAACTTATGGACCTATACTGCCATCTGAACACTTTATATGGCCGCCAAATCATCAGGTCAATCAACAATTAACCTGAAGACAACTGTGGTACAGCTGTCCTTGTTACTGAGCATCTAATACCAGTTGAACAGCAAGTATAATTTACATGTAGAACCAAAAAAGCAAAAGTGGAAGGCACATCAAAGAACATCAATAACCAGAGAAATACTATGCTAAAGGAGGTCCAAATGCCCAGAAATAAAGTAATATCCTTTAAGGAAATAAAAGCTCTCAGCTGCAATTTCATTAAAGTATAATTTTTATCTTGGGCAGGATAATAAGCATAATATTCAAATATTTCTACTTTTTTTTTTTTTAAGCATGCATACAACTCATTTTTTGACATATATAGACAAACACTGCTTTAGTGCAATACCACAAGACTTTGATCACATGACATTTTTAATGTTATTTAATGGCGGATTGCAAGTTTCTTGCCAGTTCTCATGAAGTCTTGACTGCTCTGCGGATGAAAGGTAAAATTCTTTAAGGAAATCATCGTTGAGTATTTTGACTTGCTTTAGCACAGAATTTTTCTGCTTATATACAGATGCCCCATCCATCTGCATACCAGGTGGGACTTGTTTTCTAGAATCTAGCACGTTTAAAGGCATGAAACAAACTTTTCTTTAAAAAAAAAAAAAAAAACATGTTTGCATACAAGCAAGTTTTTTTTGCATGAAAAGAAAAAAAATGTGCTCTGCAGCCTTTAAAAAATATCAAGTTTAAAGGACGGCTTCTGAATGGGGAAGACAAAACATACGCTGCAATTTTTCTGGCATTAACATTCATGGGAGGGAAGGAGGCACTTATAGCATAATTAGAGCTAGAACCCAAAGTGACATAACAGTCACAGTTACAAAACTAAACAGTTTGGCAAAAAAAATTTTTTTTGCAATAACAGTTTGACAATTATATGATTTACAATTACCTACCTATGCTAATCAGTATAATTACAAATTAAATCCAAAGTGCCGCACGCTTCTCCTTTGATTTATGGAAATTCATGCTATAAACATGACTCCATGCATTTAATCTTCCATGTTTGGAAGAAATTTTTAAAAACATTTTATTTATAAACAGGTGTGACGTTACTTTTTGTTTCCGTATATAAAAAAGTGCTTGCATGCAACTTTTTTTTAAACAAAAACAAAAAGTAGTTTCATGCCTTTAGACATGATCTTTCAGTACATCTAGATTGGCAGCAAAATGTTACAAAGCCTGCTGTGCCAAACATGTGTATACACATATATATATATATATATATATATATATATATATTAAACAGATATGGGCAAAACATACAGCTCTTAACCCAAGTATCTCACAGATACAAGACTTTTCTCTGGAAGTACTACAGCCTCACATTCCACATCCAGACACAGTCCCACATTTCTGCCTCCTACATCCGCTGGAAAGAACACAAGGGGTATGTCATAAATCTCTTCAAGACCCTGAGGTCTTGCTCTGTGGTATCTGGGCCATACAAGCTCCAAACATCAAAAAGTTCAAAAGGGGTGTGATACCAACAATTCAAATTTATTTATAAACAAAGCACTGATGCAATAAATATTAAAACAACTTGATTAAGTCTGAAGTTTAAATACTTAAAAAGTTTTGGGTGGAAGAAAATAACGGTAAAACAAAATTGCAAAGAAAGACCAAGCTGGCCATTCCCCTAAAGTAAATGCTTGCAGGTCTTCTGCAGTGAAATCCAACTTGTTTTTTTAAATAAGAAACAACTTTATTAAATCATCACTTATGACATTGGCAATCACATTTATATAAATAAAAACAAACCACAGTGACATAATCCTAATTGCAACCATTTTACATCACATATATTGACATTTTAGTTGCATACATCACTTATAAGCTATCCAATCATTGTCAGTCAAACATTACATAACTAATTCAAATTCTGCCTTCTTTTAAACTTCATTCCTCCCCTGTAAGCACTGTTCCCACAATTCCATTTTTTTCCTGTGGGATTTGCTCCTACCCTTTTCTGTCTCAGTTCCAGTTGTTTATCTCTGTTACTATATTCACCACTTCTAGTAGTTAGTTTAAACTTGATTTCCATCTTCTAGTTACTGCTTTTTTGGGAGCCACCATAATTAGACTAAGCAAGGCCTTAGTATGTCCAGGCAGTTCCAATTCTGTATCACAGCTCAGAAAAATAATTTCCCTAGTTACACCAATTTGCTCATCCAGTATCTCTGATAGAGTTGTCTGCAGGAAATCTTTAACATCTGCCAACTCATACTCACAGAAAGTATGTTCCCAAGTTAACTCTTTCTTCCCCATCACATTTCCAACATCTGCTGCCTACTTGAGGAAAAATTCTCTGGAGTCTACTTGGGGTACAAAAACATCCATGTAAACATTTCCAAATAAAAATCCTAAATCTTCTAGATTTTGTTGCATATTTGGGAGACAAACCTATCTCCCAGTGTTTCTTTGTGAATTGCTTATCCAGTCTCTCTTACCAATCCTTTCTAACTTCGTCTGATTGACTTTTATCATTATCATGCAGTATTTCATATGCTCTATTAATTATTCCCTTAACAGCAGCTTATCTTTTAAACTGTACAAGTGCTGCCTTTTCGTTTAGGACCCCCCCAAAAAAAATTTCTCTTTGCCTATACTCTGATATCAATCCTTGACAGGGAAGGCAATCTCTAACCTGCAGTCCAAATAGATTCTTGGTGTCTTCCCATTCTATTACCATTCCCCTCTCTAGTTATTTGCTCCCAATACCTTGGTTCCTTTGCCAGTTTTCTCTAAAAATTCCAGCCCTCTCTTGCCTGTTGTCTGTATCCCTAATTGCAGTCATCCCTATCAGCAGAATCTTTTTCCATTCCTGTGTTGGCTTAGTTTTTAGAATACTTTTTGCTATTTTATGAATATAATACCCTGTATGATTATTGGTATTCTCCTTAAAGGTCTGCATCCAAAATCCCAGTCTCTCCTCCTTTCCAGTGAAATCCAACTTTGAGCAACAATTTAGTACATAGAAAATAGTTCTGTGATGCATAGATAGAGAAAGATGACCCTGAAAAGCAGGGTTTGAGAAGTAAGCATAGGTGCCAGAATAGCCTGCCAGTAGGATTAAGAGTGAGCAATCGTTGTCAGTTCACCCATTCCAAGGGCAAAAAATGGCTCAAGTCACGGTCCTGCTGACACCTGGTAAAGAAAAGATGCTGCTGTAACAAGGCAATGATAACTAGTACAGGTCAGATTCATTCCACTCATTCTTCAGCAAACACATGCTGATGCAAAACTTGTTACTCTATCAACATAGTAAGCAAATTATTGTATAATTTAAAATAACTCCCTGATTTTGGGCCTTTGACCCTCATTACTTTTCGCTTTTCCCTCTTGTTGTGAGCTATGCTAGAGATGCATTCTCCACTGGAATTCACTCTGAGGGTCTCTTACACAACAAAGGACACCTAATCATAACATGAAAAGCTTTACAAGCAAAAAGACAATGAACTGTATGGAAAAAAAAATGGGTCAGTCTATTACACACAAGCTCCCATGGGACACTCATCAGAACTCCAAAAATGCATTCTCACTTGAGACCTCGCATTAGAAAATTTCAAGTCATCAGCCAGGAAGAGGACACGTACAATAATATAATGTACTGCAGAATTTGAAGACCAGAAATGCCATCTATGCTACTAATATTCTTTTGCCATCGAAAGGAAAATGTTGCCCACTTCAGCAATTCCTCATATTTGTTTTCTCTCTCTCTCAAGGGAAAAAAAAGACCTCAAAGAAAAGAGAGCTGTTGAGAATTAATCTGATACCTTCAAAACTGAGGTCTGAAAGCTCCAAGATTAATGTACAAGTTTCCATATTGTTCTGTTGGCAGTTTCCTGTGAGACGGTATTATCAATGGTTCTGCAACAGCCATCCATGTTAAAAGAACAAATACTGTCACTACCTGCCTGCATAACTACTAAAAACAGATACCTCCTTATTTAAGTACCATATCCCTATGACATTGTCTGTGACGACTTCAACAGTGCTTACCTGCAGAGAAACAAAAAAATTCAAAACACATTGCTATTGCTGCTTAGTTAAGCCAACTCTATATGACTTCAAGGACTTCAGCATGGTAACACTTTGAAATGTCAGGACACATTTAAAAGAGTCCCAAAATGCAGAGACTAAATGGCTAAAAAAAAACCAGACTTGCATATACCAAGTCCAAGATGGTGACTTCAGAATATCCCCTTTTCTCCCAGGTATAGCAGCCTCGAAGCTGGTATATAATTTTGGGACGCACAAGGAGGGCAGCGGGGTTATCCCCTGGAAAACCCAAGTTTAAAAGTTTGCAAGCCATACTTGATATTTGCTGCCCTCCTGCATTTGTCTTGTTTCTTGCTGTGTCAACATCAAGAGTGATAAAATTTCAATAGGAGCCCTTTAGCATACCAGGCCCGACTGTCAGGCACATTAACTGCAATAATTTTTTATTTTCTTTTTTAAATGTGTGTTTTCATTACTCTGGGGAAAAAGACTAGAGAACTTCTACATTCATTCTTTAAACACTGCATAGCTCGTGAATTTTGATGTGAAAGTAGAAAAGTATAACCCTGATTCAGAAATACTTGAAATCCCACCACACCAGCCTCTTTCGACAGATGGCAACTGGGTAAATTGCAGTCTTGCAGCCGTTACTTCTAGCCCATGAGCACCTTGAAAAGACTGGATGCAGTGGAAAATGTCAGGCAGTAAAACTGAAAGTAGGAATTGCACACCATAAACATAAATGAAACTTGCAGATAAGCATCATGTATGACTACAATCAGCAGATCCATACTTCCAGAACAAATCTTAAGACATTCTTAACGGTCCATATCTTCTCTTTGTGTGGACTTGTACAAACACGAGGAATATATTACAAAAATGCAAGTTCTAAAGAAAGACAAAAAAATTCTGCTCAAATGTGCGATTTTAGAATTGGACTCATTTTATATTCAGCAAATTTTGCACTACTGGAATTTCCAGGCAACTGTTCTCCAAGTGAAGAAAGTATGTGTCCAGAAACTGGACTAGCACAAAACCCTTTGCTGTAGTCTCCTTGATAATGCCTCTTTTACTCACTTATCTGTGGTCATCCTATTCCATTATTTCAAGAGAGTAAAAAATCTTCCCCTTTTGGCAATGAGTGGGGTGGGGGCAGGGTTGAAACGAGACGGAAGTAATTCTCAGCATAAGTGCTAAGTGACATATCCAGTCAGAAGGAACCCTTCTTGCTGCTGTACTGCATTTTTGCCTTTCATTTTCCTAAAACTATTGCTTTTTGTTATGGAAATACTAATGCTTTGTTTACAACAAAAAAGGACAGCTCTTGCATTGGAATGTTTGTTCTTTGTGTCCTTACAGAAAAGAGTAAGGAAGATCTGGAATTTTACACAGTTGGGTCTTTTTTAAACAAGCTTCTACAATTCCTTTTGAGGAGGAGGGTCAGAAGGAAATGACCTACCCAGAGATGTACTGAGAATTTTGGCCTTCCCATCTTTTATAAAGGATTTCAGAACCTTCTGCTGCAGGCTTAACCGGACAGAAACCACAATAAGAGCTGGGCCATCAATTGTTCCTCCAATTTCTGCATTTATACTTTGATTACCAGTTTGCCTAACTTAGCTCATTTTTAACAGAGGCCTGGTGAAATAAGCTCCACAATTAAAATTTGCATACAATTACAAAACATGGTACCATTATAGCACAGTCATGATAAAGTAACAGTAAGCCTGCAACTAAATGCCTTTTGGTTTTAAAAAAAAATCTAGTAATTTGTGTACATTTTTTTTATAACTGGGGCAAGAGGAAGAGATAAGGACTTTAAAGCAAGATGCAGTTATAGATAAAACGACCAGAAAACCAAAACAGACCAAGGACGAGAATTAAAAAGGTAAAGGGTACAATAGCTGAAAATACAGTGTCATAAAGGGAAAGAACAATGAAAGGGAGAAGAGTTACCGAGTTGAGAAGAGGTAAACTATTACGACCTATTGCCATCTATGCATAGTCTCAGTGGATCAAAGGGTAGCACCTGCTTTTGGTGCAGAAGGCTGTGGGATCTAGTCCCACACCAAGTAGTAGGATTATTTTTCTAAAAACTGACACTGCAATGCATTACAAGCAGGGTACTGCACTACTGAGTGCGCAGTCTTTCTGATGAGACATTAAACTGAGGCCTCATCTGCCCCAGTTGCTAACTCGCGTGGATGCAAAAGATCCCATGTCACTTAATGAAAAGAGTGGGAAAAGTTCTCCAGTACTATGACCAAATTTCCTCTAGTCAGTATGAATACCACCTTGGACCTCCCCTGAAGACAGGCCATTGACCCAGTGGGACTAACCTGGTCAACAAAATGTGATAAATTTAAGTACAAATACTGCTGATCTAGGATTACTAATTTCTGCTATAATTTTATTACTTTAGAACAGTTCTGCTCTTTTTTGCTGTAACTTTAAGAAAATGTGACATGGGGTTTTGCTTGCTGTAGGCTTTAATATAGGTGATCTTCTGAATGGCTGTAGGCTTTAATATAGGTGATCTTCTGAATGGCTGTAGGCTTTAATATAGGTGATCTTCTGAATGGCTGTAGGCTTTAATATAGGTGATCTTCTGACTGGCTGTGAAGTTTAAACTTAAGTCTTATATTGTGCAGCATAGCATTTAACTGGGTTGTGCTGCACTGCACATAGCTGCTAGAAGTTGCCAACATGATTTCTCTAGCTTTCACATGGTATGCCTTCCTGCCAGTCACCACTAGCTACAAGATATGCAGAAGAGCATACTGTGCACTGCAGTCTCAAGATGTTTTTAAATTGCTAAAGCACCTCCTTGATTACCTACCATTCTGAGGAGTTATTTTGGTTCCTATTTAGCTTTTGTAGCATTGCAAAAGGTTGCTGCAAGGGGAGCTACTGGACATGGTGTTACACTGGAGTGCTCACTCCTGGTGTTGATGCACCTAACAACGATGCTTGCTACTTTCTGATGACATTGATTTCTGCTGCACCACTATGTGCACAATTCAGTGACCCATGCCACACAGTAGCTAGTGAGCACCTTTTCTTCTCACTAATTCAGGTCCCCTGAAATTCACTCTCGATTACCTGTGCTAGAAGAGCAGTCTGCACCCCTGCACAAACTATGGCACCTGTTCCTGTATGTCCATTTTCAGAGTTGCTAGTCTTTGTAGCACCTGTGCCTGTAACCTTATTCACAACTCCCATATAATACTTGCTAAAGATATGTGGTCTCCTGCAACCTTGCACAATTCACTAACCCATGCCACACAATAGCTAGTGAGCTAGTGGGAAATCGATGTTCCACACCTATGGTCAACCTCCTCGCTAGTCAGGTCTGACCATAAGCTAATCACCCTTAACATCCACATCCCACCCCCCAGTAAGGAAACCTCCATAAAAAACTTCTCCAAGGCCAACTTCATGCTACTCAAGCTAGAAATGACAAACTTCATGACACCCATGCAGATGGGAACTGAAAGTTCAACTGCTTAATCCTACACTAAGGCACTGTACGAGCACATCCACTCATGCATGAATCGTGCCATCCCAAACAGAACCAAGATGCTCTCATCCAAAATAAGGAAGCCAATCTGGTGGTCCCCTGCTATAAACAAACTTTACAACAAAAGGAAGAAACTGTTGCAGAAAAGAGGAAAACCCCAGGATGCAAAAAACCCCCTTAACCAGCCTCAGTAAGAAACTAAGATCCCTCATAAAATCCTCCAAAGCTAGTTACAAAAATAAAATTGCCAAAGATTCCAAAGTCAACCACAAGGCATTCTATAACTATGTCAAGAATCTAAATGGCAATGCTCAGATCTGCTCCGAGCTAAAACAGAATGGCATTAAATATGCTGATCCCAAGGATATTGCCAATATCCTGGCAGATCGATTCAGTGCCAACTTCACCCCCCCCTCTCACCCCCTAAATGGCCCATCTCAATACCGGAAGATTGCCAAATTCCGGTAATAACGGCCACACAGGTAAAAAACGCACTCTCCAAAGCTAAGAATACAGCATCCATGGGACCAGATGACATCCCTGGCTGTGTACTACATGAACTACAATATGAACTAGCACCACACCTAAGTGTCATGTTTAATCATAGCCTCACCTCAGGTTTCGTGCCCAAGTGGCGCACAGCTACAGTTATCCCACTCCACAAGGGGGGGATCCACCTTGGATCCCGGAAACTACCGTCCCATCAGTCTGACAAGCCTTATCTGCAAGCCCATGGAGCGTATTATCATGGAACTTATAAACAATGACATTGGTAACCTTCAAACACTTGACTCCACCCAGTTTGGGTTCGTGAAGGGACGATCTTGTCTCCTGAACCTGACTGACTTCTTCGAATCAGTCTCCAGAGCCATGGACAAGGGTAAGGTGGTCCACACAGCCTATCTAGACCTTGCCAAGGCCTTTGACACCATCCTCAACTCTGGAATCATAGATAAACTTACTAAACTGGGCATTAATTCCTACATCACCCAATGGGTTGCTAACTGGCTTACTGACAGAACCCACACTGTAAAAGCAGCAGACTCCATATCCAGCTCCAGACAAGTGACAAGTGGAGTACCTCAGGGTTTGGCATCTACTTCTATGAAGTACAGGCCAACACTAAGGGACTCTGGCTAACAAAGTTCACAGATGACTGCAAACTGGGAACCATTATTGAATCCCCAAATGATGTGGATACTCTACAAAAGGGCCTTACAGAAAAGATGCTTGGTGCCAGAGCCATGGGCTCAAGCTCAATGCCAAGAAATGTATAGTTATCCCCTTTGAGAAAAAACATGTATCCGTGAATTACCATAAAGGTGGCAGTACACTAAACACTGAAAGTGTGATAAGAGACTTCGGGACACAGGTGGGCAGTGGTCTCACCTTCAACCACATCGCTACAACAGTCAAGAAATCCTTCTATGTGGCACACCTCAACACTAAGGGCTTTTCATCCAGAAAAAAAGGAGGTCATTGTCCCACTGTCCTGTTCCCTCATTAGACCCATTATAGAATACAATGCCCCATTTGGTATGTACCTGTCAAGACATCTGCAACAACTGGAAAGGCCGCAGAAATACCTCACTAAAAGAATCACAGGCCTAAAGCAGATGCCCTAGGCTGACCGCCTTAGAAAACTCTAGCTATACTCTGTCGCATATAGTCTACTCAGAGGCGATCTCTGCTTAACATACAAGGCCATGTCAACCCCAGAGCTGTTGGACATGCTACACTTAAAGAAATCCCAATCCCTCAGAGCCACATGCTCCAGGGATCTAAACCTTGTCATCACAATAAACGAAACATGCTGGAGGGATAGGTTCCTGACCCAGAGACTCCTCAAACTCTGGAAGAGATTGCCCATACATGTCAGAGTGCCTCTTTGGCCCTCTTCAAAAGGAACCTTGACAATTGGATGGGAGAAAGGAAATTAACCCCGGGGATCACGTCAGTCGCCCTGCTAGACAGGGGTCCAGGGAAGTAAATAGTGTGGGAAGAAATAGCCAGGGAATTGTTATGGCTAGGCTTGTAGTACCAACCTATGAACCTGTCACTTACTTATTAGTTTACGCAGGTCTTGTGCCTATAATCTGTGTCATAGCTAGTGTACAACACTTGCCAAGTTTCGTGACACCCTATCTTGTCATACAGTCCTTTGAACACTGTTGCTGCTTTTCCATTTTTGCTTCAATTGTGCTACTCTTCTGCACTATAACAATTACCACTGCTATACTTTGCAATTATAAACCAAGCATCTACTCCTGTTGTATCATAACTAGTATGAAATCCAGAACCTAATGTACTTACAACTCCAATCTGAAATCCATGTACCATCAAGACCACAATCTACCTGCACCCCCTTTCTAATGCCAGCCTACTTGTTATTAAGCATTTTCATGCAGGGTAAGAACAGTTTCATGCTCACAGATAGCCCTTATCATTACCAGACACAGATTTCACTTGAGAGGTTTGGACATGTACCTAAACAGGAGGCAAACTCGTGTCCCTACATTATCATTGCTCAATAAACATCTAGACCACCACTAACAACCCTAAGCACTAACCCTACACATACTAAAGTACTACAGAAAAATAATGCTCCCAAAGCCTCCTGGCTGACGTACCAATGATCCTAGACCTCAGCAGCAGAACCACACCTCACTCACTAAATATACAACTGTTTTTACCACAGCCAATTTTTACCAAAGTGGTATGAAGACATCCCTAAAGCAGGGACAGCATACTGCCAGACATGAAAACATCCTGCCACGTGACCCAAAATTATATGGACACAACACTCACCTGGTAGAGCCGACACAGTGATGGTCAGTTAATCTTTCAAGTGCCAGAATTCGCAATGTTGGACCTGGAGGATATCCCTTTTGTAATTGGTAGGGGCTAGCTAGAAGGATTTTCTAATGATAATTGAGCCATACTACTTCAAGAGTTACGTAGTGAATTATACTTAGCTTGGTCAATTTAACAGCAATGCCTGTGTGCGGGAAAAAGATTTGGCTAGGGCTAGTTAGGCAATATGTGCCCATTTATCTTCATCTAATGCCTGTGTGATACTTTCAAATTAGGTTACGCAGGCTGGATCTGCCATTCACAAAACCAAACTGACTGGAATCAAGGATCTCTGACCTGCCAATATCCAAGTTAATTCCATAATTATACATTCTATTACCTTACTAGTGAGCCCAGTGAGGCTAATTGGTCTGGAGTTCTCAGGGTCAGTGGCTGAACTATCATTATTGGTGTGTGGTGGTGGGAGGGGGGGGGGGCACGGCAGCTGTTCTCCAAGATTCAGGCACATGACCAGTGGAAATGTGACTGAAGAGATTTACAAGGAAGACTGTATGTCAGTGCTTTACACTAAGTAAAAGGGCAGGCTTGTTGTCTAGACCCACTGAGCTAGTGTTTTTTTTATTTTGGAGAGGAATATGAAGGGGATAGAGGAGGGGAGGAATCTGAGGCAAATTTAATCCCCAATATGTCTGCAATATCCCTTGAGTTAGAATGAGTAATATCATTTGATATTGGATTGCTGGTTATCGTTTATGTTCCTAACATAGTTTGGATGTTGTAGCAACAATCAAATCATGCTTAGCTTTACAGGTCTTTACCTTATTTACTTCACCTCTTGATTTTTTTTTTTTTTTTTTTTTTGAGTGAGTGAGAGTTTCAGTTTATTTCTTAGGGATGGACCTTTTTCCTCTTGTTGCAGTTTGGTGCCGACATTCCATCAAACTGATTTGCTTCTGAAAAGGTCATTGTATTTGTGAAAAATGGGGACAGAAGCTTCAGTACAGGAGTTTAAGTGGCAATAGGAATCTTTGGTATACGCAGCTGTTTTTGCTACATGATCCTAATGGGGCGGAGAACTTATAAATCTCAAGTCTGAAGCTAGTATTAGGAATTTTTTTTTTTGGGGGGGGTTAAGGGCACCTTAGGCATAGATCTTGCAGATAACACTGTGTCATGGTGGTCAGATCTGATCAAATAGGAGGTGGCTATAGATACAAATATGGAATTATTTCACACTGTAAGAACCATATAAAGTAGGTTTAAGCCCCTAATAGGGGAGGGTACACATTGGTTGACAGAATTGGTGTTCATGGTCAGGAGCCAATATGCATATTAAACTGGATTAATATACACCACATATTAATTGAACTTGCACAAAATTATTAAATACAGGTTCAGTAGTTAGGGGATTCTAATTTAGAGGTAGATGTCATGGGAGGTTTTCTGCAATTAGCCATGAAGAAGACAAGGCTTGTCAGTAGTCACCAGGGCACGGGTGAGTGAAGGTCACCATTATGCTAGTTTACACATGAGGTAATGAGAATAGAAAAAAAATCGGCTCCCTCAACCCCTCATGAAATGATTTCACAGTGTTAAGCATTAAAACAAGACATAGGACTGTTGCTACAACACTCAAACCATGCTTCTGTATTTATACAGATGTCTGTGTTTTCAGGGGTTGGGTAGGCCTCAGGAGCACGTGTCATTTTGTTTAGGTTTCGAATATTAAGCTATGCAATGTTGATATAGGCCTGCAGGAGGTGATATGTAGCTGAAAAAGGCAGTAAGGAGACTGAAAACCTCTTCGCTAGTATCCAGAAACACCAGAAAGAGGTGCAGGCCATCCCCTAGCCCCAGTGAAGCAGGCTGGATGGTCAACAATCTCTTTCCAAGCTGACACACATTGGACCCCTCCATCAAATGACACTAGGCACTGAGACAGTTGTTGACCTTGATTTTTTTATGTTTGTACTGCTGCAGAGTACTCCTCAAGACTAGTTGTTTACCTCCCTCAAAAACAGAGAGTGTGCGCTCAACCATGTCACTCTTCATATCATCCAGGCCAGATGACCAAATGTAGTGCATTTACACATGTCCCTAGTATCAATTTTTTTCTCAAATCACAGCCTAGAACTAAAAGGCAATCAGTATTCAAAAGTTAGGCGTTTAAGACAACTTAAGGTGTCAGGCTAAAGGTCCCTGGTCCAGATCTCTGACAGACAGGTTAAGGAACAAAATTCCTTTAATCAAAATAAAAGCGCCATCAGGCCTAAGGTGGGGGAAGTTGCGTGTAGGGTTGGAGATTGCGATAAACTGCTACCAATCTAAAGTTATATTATGTACAAAGCTTTAATAGCAGACATTGGGAGTTTCATATCAGTTCACAACTAGAAGAGTCAAGCTAGACCTCTTAGGTGGTTCTAAAAAAAGAATGCCAAGAACAGCAGCATAAAAGGCAAACAAATCAAGGAAGCACATCCAGCTTGTATCGTCTTGCAGAAGTACTCAGATGTACATATAGCAGAGGCAACATGACCTGAGGCATTTTTTTTAAATGCATACTAAGTAACCAGTGTTCCAACAGAATGCATATTTAAGAAAATGTTTGCCATACTTTCAATAACAAAGACTTTGTGCTGTGAAAGCCAAAGGGAATTGGTAGCTTTGAATAATGCTCAGAAATTTCTTTTTTTTATCACCTTTATTGAATCATCACTTAATACACTGATAAATATACATTTACATAAAATAAAACAAAGCATTTTAACAATTCCCAGTTGCAAACACTATTCATACATGTTCTTTTGTAGAATCATCAACCCAATATTGCATAAACTGATCATGGTCTACCTTCCCATAAACCTTATACCTCCTCCAAAACATTCTGCATATATTGTTCCCACAATTTCTATTTTTTATGTAATTTGCTCCTACATTTTTCTAAAGATTCAACTTTCAGTTATTTTACCTCTGTTACAATTTTCGGTACTTCAAATATAGTCTATTTAGACTTTGAGCTCCATTTTCTAATAATTCCCTTTTTGGTAACCATCAGAATTAAACAACACGGCAGTAATATATGTCTAGATAATTCACATCCTGTAAGCCAGCTAGAAATATCCTTAGTTGCACCCATCGGCTCGCCCAATATTTCTAACAGTACTCTGTAGAATTTTAAAGTCTGCAAACTCACACACATCCACATAAACCCCACCAAACAGATCTTCTTCGATAATACAGGAACAAAGGGAATTGGGCCCTATTTAAACCCCTCGCAATCAATTTAATAAATCAATTATACATAAACAAATTAATCAAGTAATCCCATCATCTGATACCAAAAAAATTAAGATTTTAAAATCCTTCTAAAATACTAAGAAATTGTACTTTTAATACATTAAATACATAATATGCAACAATAAAAAAACACTGTAAAAACCTGTAAAAATTTGTTTTGCCAAAAAACAACCGCAGTAAAACAATGGTAGAACCCCCCCCCCCATTTTGCATTCAAAGCTTTGCAGAACCAAGCTTAAGCACTGGAGCTGGATAAATATGTTCATTGAGACCTGGAAGCTTGATGGCTTCCAGTTTTAAATGCCAAAAGAGCTCACGAAACTATCGTGGTTTCCCTAAGACCCCCCCCCGGATCTGCTTCCACTTTTTCTATCACATAAAAGCCAAATGCTGCCATTGTGCATATTAAACTGTGCTATATATAAGAAGTTGTTTTCACCTTTTTTTTTAATGTCGTTCTAATGTTCATAAATACGCCTTTTACACTTCCTGGTAGTCTTTCCTATGTAGAAAGCACTACATGCTTTACAGAGACAGCAATATAAATCACCCCAATGGTGTCACACCTAGAGAAAACATTAGTCATAAGTCTTGTTTTCCTCTCATTTACATGTACTGAGTCCTCCTGTACAATATGGGGGCACTGGGAACAGGAACCGCACTTGAAAGTCCCTTTCCTTTGTCTGTTTGGTTTCGTTTTTCGACTCTCCAAGATTTCCTTAATATTTCTGCCCTTCCTACATGTAATTTTAATGGGGTCCTTAAACAATTTGTCCAAGTCTGAATAATTCCCAAACCTATTCCAATTACAGGTGACTATATTCTTGACAGTGGGTGCATCTCTGTTATAGTTTAGGACCAAGTTACTAGTCCAATTAGTCTCCATGTTAGTCTGTTCAACCCTATTTGTAATTCTCTGTTCTGGGACACCCAATGTAGTACAAACTTACCCCTCCCTTTCATGCCTAATCTCCTCCATAATTTCTTCTATCAACCCAGTTGAATACTTCCTCTCCAAAAACATATCCTTTACTTTCAAACTCTCTATCAAAATCACTGTCAGAGGTAGTAATTCTATAACTCCTAATTATCTGGCCCTTCACAATGCCCTTCTGTTTAAAAGGGTGGGCACTAGTATAGAATAAATAGTAGTTAGAATGTGTTTTCCTGTACATATTGGACTTAAATTTTCTTTCTTCAGGGATTTTTTTCCAACACATCCAAATACTGAAGTTTCTCACAGGAAATACTGTGGGTAAACCTTAAAAATTCAGTCATAGCATTTAGATATTCAATGAATTCATAAAGTAGTGCTTTAGTCCCAGTCCAAAAAATAGAGAGGACATCCAAATAACATCTATAATAATTCCAGTACTGAACATATTCAGAATGAAACATAAATATTTCCTCCCAGGTGGACAAAACCAATTTCGCATACATGGGGGCACAACAGGCCCCCATGGCTACCCCACTGGACTGATTAAAAAATTCTCCCTCAAAATAGAGGAAATTATATTTAAGTACCATCTCCATAAGATCCAAGATGACCGTTAACGTGTCATCATCAAAGCCCCCCCCTAACTCGGAGGGCTTCTTCAAACAAATCTAGTCATAACTTATGGGGTATAAAATTAAATAAATCTTGTATGTCTAATGTGACAAAAATTAAATCATCGTGATATAGATTATCTGTGACACTCCTTAGGAAATCCCAACAGTACTTTAGGATACCCACCTTCTCAGTCCACACCTTCTTTAGCTTCAAATCTAAACATTTAGATAGGGGGATATGTTTTTGACCCCATAGCGGCCACAATCAGCCTACATAGGAAGGACTACCAGGAAGTTAAAAAGGTGCATTTATGAATATTTGAATGACATAAAAAAACAAGATGAAAACATCTTATATAAGCACAGTTTAATATGCACAATGGCAGCATTTGGCTTTTATATGCTAGAAAAAGTAGAAGTGGATCCCGGGGGGGCCCTTCGGGAAACTATAAGAGTTTTGTGAGCTCTTTTGGCAGATAAAACTGGAAGCCAACAGGCTTCCAGGTCTCAATGAACATATTTCCCTAGCTCCAGTGTTTAAGCTTCGATCTGCAAAGCTTTGAATGCAAAATGGGGGGGGGGGGGTTCTATCATTGTTTTACTTTGGTTGTTTTGGGGCAAAACAATTTTTTACAATGTTTTTTGTTGTTGCATATTATGTATTTAATTTATTAAAAGTACAATTTCTTAGTATTTTAGAATAATTTTAAAACATTATTTTTTTGCCATCAAATGCTGGGATTACTTGATTAATTGGTATATGCATAATTGATTTATTAAATTGAGTGTGACGGGTTTAAATAGAGACAATTCCCTTTGTTCCTGTATTACCTGAAGAAGTCCTGTTTGGTGAGAAAGAAAACGTGGTGATCTACTTAAGCGTTAATAAATACCCGTACATTTTGTATAACTGGAATAAATTAAGTTGTCTGGACTGTTTGGAGTGGTTTTTTCGAACACTGGTCCTCCAGGTATCTAGGTTTGATTATTTTGAAGACTTGTACTGTTTTTTCTGGACACTTTTGCCTCCTTGTTTCACTTGTTGACTAGTGGAAAGTACAAGACAACTGCACATAGACCCGATTAAAATAATCGAAACACTGATGGAGTGTTTCAACTCAAATAACAAAAGGCTATACAAAAAAATCGAGCAAGATTTAAAGATATTCAGATGAGGTGATAAAACTGCAAAAATCAAGATATTCAGATGAGGTGATAAAACTGCAAAAATCAGAGGTCAAAATGAAAAGGCTAGCTGAATAAGAGGCTGCTCAAGAAGAGACGTTTCAAGAAATAACAGAATTAGCTGACAGAGCACGTAGGGAAACCTGAGATTTTCTGCTGTACCAGAGAAGCTGGAAGTAAAAGACTATTAATTTTATTAAAGCATAAATAAGAAACTTGACTGGTATTCCAAACAAGGCCAAGAGAAAGCAACCTAGACCTTTAATACTAAAGTTGCAATCCTTCCAGCAGAAGGGAGTTGATTCTGACAAAACTATGGCAGAAGACAAAGTATAAAACAGTACTAAAAAGTGGGAAACAGCTGAGTGTTTGTGGAGAATGATGACTCATTGTACAGCAGGCAGAAAAGGAGTAAATTTATTCCACTATACAGGGAATGTCAAGAAGCAGGTATAAGGTTCAAACTGCTGTAACCAGCTATCTTCAAAATATTCTTCCCTGGAGGGACAAAATAATTTCTTGAAGTACATGCCAAGGAGGAAATATAACACAAAACTTTGTCCAACAAGAAGTACAAGATACAGGAGACATCTCTGAATACAAGTGACTTAACCCTGTTGTTTGATCACTGTTAAAACATCAATAACTGATCTGGAGTGGCAGGAGAAATCACACAATGTTTGCTGATATTATATAACTAAGTACTGCTATGGCTTACGTTTGAGAGGGGTGCGTGTGTGTGTGTACGCGCATGCACATAAGTGTGCATGCCTGCTTAGGGGGTTACAGTATATTTAAGTACAAGTTGGTCATGATTTCTTTCTTTAGTTATGGATTTTTTTCAGGCCATCATTGGATCAAAATAGTTTTGGGGAAGAACTCAAATCTGCACCTCAGATCATCAAAAACTCCAATGGCATCAAGTGACCTAGCAACTGCCAGATCCTCAGCTGAATTAATTTATTTAAATAAGTTATTACAGTAACATCTGTCCCAGGTATGAAATGCAGATAAAGGAAAAAACATGGAAAAAAGTAATCTGGACAATGAGATAGACATGGGGGGGGGGGGGTCATAGACCGTCTATGTGCATGGGAGGCATTAAGGGCTTTGCCTAGGGTTCCATTTCACCAAAGGTTGGTCCTGACTGATGCAGCAAAGACAAATGCCAAACCCTTCCCCTAAAATGTGCTCTCTTCACACAGTGGAGTACAAAATTCGGTAAGTAAACAAAATCAATCCCGGCAGAAACAAAAAAAAAAAAACAGCAGGATATATAGGATAAAAGACAAAGTACATTTGTGTACACTTACCATAAATGTAGATGTTAGAGTATATTCACTGTTGCAGTCATCACATTTGGGTTATCCCTGCCAGGGTAGCCCTTGGCCGGCCCAAACACCAGAGGCTTAGTATTTCTGTGTTGGTTGCTGTCGCTTCAGGACGGACGTCAGTAAACAAGTGGAAGTCTTTACTGTAACTATATCTCACATAAAGATTTACTGTTATGGCTAGCACCCTCACACAACTGCAGTACATACTTTAGAAGTAGACAATCAGTACAGTACACCCAAGTCCAGATTAGTGGAAAGGAATGAGTTCAGAAGCAAGGACAATTACATTTACTCCTAAATAAATCCAACAGATAGCAGTGAGTGCAGCCAAAAGGTGGCACATTGTAAAACGTCCATGCTAATACAAATATAAAACAAAGCAATGAGAGCATATTTTCTCTTGAATGCCAGTAATTTACTCATTACAGCCTACTGACACCTCCATGCGTTTCTGTCAGTTACATACCACAGGAATCAAATATTGTTTGTCCATATTTGCAGTAATTCCCAAATCTTGTTACATACAAGGTATTAGAATATTTCATCTTAGAACTTAACAGGATGACAAATACAACTTTATTGATAGGTGATCTCTGTCAAGTACAGCAAAGAGTTACTGAATATTATGTGTATTATTTGTATTGCAATCATTTTCATACTGATCTAATATATCAATAGTCAAGGCACAGGGCCATAACTGCTTAGCCTCATTTGAAATCTCACAGTTGTATAAAGAAAACGCTGCTGACAGTTGTGTGTTGCTTGAATCACTACAGAGATTGTAAGCAGTTTATACATCATTAAACACATTAATATTTTACTGTGTTTATTGTAGCTTATAAAATCCAGTTTAAGACTGAATGAATGCAGGCACTGTAAATATTACTTTGTGCTGAACAGTTTGTTATTTACAGTTTTCTGGCAGCACTTATGGTTATGGAGATATGAACATTTCAACTGTGAGGAGCCAGCTTCATTTTTTAGACGGCTTAGGCCACACCTACTGGAAGTTATAGCACAAACTCGAGAGCTTTACTGGAGGGAAGCAGTTAAAACATCTGCCTACATACTTAAATAACAGGACCATTACGTTACTACTATTTAAAATGTACACAGGTATACATATAATGCATAGTCGTAGGAAATATGAACTATGGTAAAAATATAATAAGACAGACATATACCCTACATATTCTTAAGAGCTATACAAAAGTTACACCTAAAAATGAGCAAAAAGAAATCCGATGCAAAAGAACATCAAACTATACAGGAACACATAGTTCAGCCCTCATTAGCTATTCCTCAACGTAATGCAAGACCTGACTACAGTAAACAGGATCACTTCTAAGTACTCATTACAGGGTTTAGATCCTTTTCTGTAGTGAAGTGTCAAACGAATGGCAACAAGCAAGGAATGAAATTGCAGCAGACTGGAAAACCGAAGTTATCAGGAGTCACAGGTACAACGCCCAGCCATATATTAAAAGGAAAAAGTGAATAAAAAAAAATAAAAATGAATGCCCTTTGCAAGACTAAGGCAAAAAGGTAGGGCAATAAAATAAACATTTGCATTATACTAGTCGGATAAGCTGTCACTAGACCACACGCTGTAAGTGTACCTTTTAACCTCTTAGTACAATAATTTGTGCCAAAGGCAAAAATAATGGGGAAACAAAGCCCATAAATCAGGGGCAAGTTTTATTACTCTTATAAGCTTTACAATTTGATAGGATAACAGGTTCTGCATTAACATGCATTTCCTGGAGGATATATAGTTAAATGTCTCACTATTTACTAACTTCATTCCTCAATGATTTGCCAGGGGAAAAAAAAATTTTGAGGAACAGACCAAAAATGTTGTTGCGTCTTTCGGCTTATCCCAGTTAGGGGTCGCCACAGCAGAACTCCGGTCCGCTGTTTGGTAGTGGATTTTTATATGCCGAGTTACCAGCCCTGACACACAACCTTCAACGAAAACACGCTCATTCACGCATGCCTCCACACAAAAAGACGCTCTAGCTGGGAATCGAACGGGACAACGTCCTGCTGTGAGGCGACAACGCTACCGCAGCATCACTACCGCAGGTAGGAACAGACCAAAAATAAGAGCCAAAAATCTGGACATTGTGCAAAATCCTGGATAGTTGAGAGGCATGACAAAGTGAGTAAGATGAAAGTGACTTCTCAAGTATTATATATACAGGCTGCCGGAAAATGTAATCTTTTACAAAACAAACCTGCCCAGTGCGGGTAACTTCTGAAGTCACTGTCCAGGTTTTAAAAAAGTGTCTGAAGGCCCATTCTAAATTAGCCTAACTGCAGCAACATTAATACAACTTTAAAATGCATTTGTAGTGCATGGAGTGCCATTATTATGTTCCTACACTGCGAAAAAGACAATCAGTTAAGTGTTTCTGTAGTGTTGAGACCCACACTTAATAATTGTAAACACCCCTTGCTTAAGTTGTCAAGACTGGGTACCTTGCTAAGCTGTAAAAGCTGCCAGTAGGAGCCAGCAAATAGCACAGAATTAAAAACAGATTTCTTTCTGCCTGTCGTCTATGTTAGTAATCTTCCGTGTCTTTCTGACTATTATCCTAATTTAAGGCAACATGTCTGTCTTTTTGACAGTGCTTGCTAAATGCTTTACAGCTTTGAAAGCCAGTAAAGCACTTTGTGCTTTTTATTTTTTCCCCATAACTAGTAGTATATGAAGCAGATAAGGCTCCATTCATTACAAAGAATTATGATCAGGTTTCCCAATCATAACCCTAAATTATGTGTTCTTCATTGTTCGCTCTTGAGGTGAATTTCTTGGCTTCCATATCTAAAACACAACTCTGTGATTACAGTCAGAAATCCGCTCATAATCCTCGCTTCTTGGGTGTAACTGTCATGTACTTTTGTTAAAAGCACATTAACAAAACTGTAACTAAATGGAGCAAGAAATTGCATTTTTTTTTTTTTTTTGCAAAGCTGAAAGCCACATCTGGACTGTACAGTACCTTAAACCTTGTTGATACTGAAATGCACAAGAGTTCTGCTATACATCAGTCTTTCCACTGCAGGGCCACATTCATATTTTATCACACCCCTTGTGTACTATACAAAACACTGGGAATGTTACAAGATTTTTAAGGCACAGATGCTGTACTGAATCACCAAAGAAGTGACATGTCATGTCTTACATTGAGCTTAAAAACAGACTTAACGAAATGAAGTTAAAAAAATGACAAGAATTAAAACACTAAACAATGCTGTACAAATAAGAGCAAGACTGTGCTAATGAATACTCATTCATATGCCACCCAAGTCAAACAATAGCCAAGATTCAATTAAGATTTGTTAAATAACAAAACACTTACCTCACTCTGCAACTGCTATGGGGCCGCCTTTGAAAATCAGATGTGAATCTCATGAGGCAATCCCAGCTGTTTAGATTTCAAATTAATAGTTCAGTAAAGCACTGGTAATATCCATGACAAATGTGTTAGTCGACAGCTGTTTGCCCTTTTTTTTTTTTTTTTTTTTTTTTTTTTTACAAATATCTTCCAGTCTGGTTACAGAAGCATAATTGCAACAGAAATTCCAAGGGAAAACAAAGACAGTTTACGATGTAAGGCATTCCTCTACTGAGCAAATTCATTATGCAACATGCAGTTTCTAGCTTCAGATACCAAAAACACGACTTTCATAGGTAAAATATGGTCCAGTTTGCATCCCTTCACAAAGACTTTGCAATGACTAAATATGAGGAGTTCAGCTGCTAAGCCAGAGTAGGAATATTAATTGTTAATAATATTCTCTAGTTTTACAAGGATCTATAAACACAAACCAGCATCAGCTTAAGCTGTGTGAGTGCCTGGCAGAAAGTTTCACCAATTTCTATCGCTTGGGGACAGGTGCTTTTTTGTTTAGTTTAATTTGCGGAACGCTTAAAGTGCGCTATGCAAGAAAAAGCTTTTATAAAAAAAGCCTTAAAGCACACAGTCCATCTGCTCATTGTCCAATTACCAGCTTAATCTAGTCCAGGATTAGAGGGGAATCAGTACCTACCCAAGCACCTAGTAGGTGTAAAGGCAAAGAAAGTAATCTAGGAGAAGATGTCAGTCTATGACTAAATTCAAGATCAGAAAACAGCAGCACAGTAAAGAAAGTGAAGTTATGCAGTTCACAAAAAAACTAGAAACTCTGCCAAAAATCCAAGAGGCACTAAATACATAAAAGTCTTCAGGTGACCAGTTGGTATTATGATCTTATTTGTCAACTGTAAGCGCAGAAGCACAAAATAGAGAAACAAAAATATCATGTTTAACTCTTCTGCCTAGATACCAAGTTAAACCAGAAACCTGTTGGTCCACTCCAACCCACCTTTGTATGTCCTAACCCCTCACACAACCCTGAAGCCACTGATAAACCCACCAATCAGCACTATCCATTCCTGAATCTATGGAATGCTAGAATGTGCTACATCAGCATTTAAACTATTTGAAGCTTCATTCCCTACACCAACTTCCAAGCAATACTATTTACTTTTAATACTTATTACCTTGCACGCTTTATTTTAGCAACTAAAGATCTTATCCCCGTTTTACCAGTTATCAGGCCTTCTGCAAATACAGAATCTTAATGCAATCCTTTTAAATTTATGCTGCTGAACCCGAACAACTCTGGGGACATAAAGATGCATTTAAAGTGTAATATTTTCTAGCATGTATTCGATAACTGGGTACAGTGTTCCAGGTGATATACCAAAAACAGCATACTCTGTTCAGAGAACAGGGTATCTCAATGTCCACCTATGCCATATCAGTTTGCGTGGGACCGCAGTTTGATAGCATCTGGGTTACTTTGCTCCTTCCATAATCCAATATATTTTTCCTTCATGCAACAATGTATATTGATCAAGCTGAAAACAAAAGCTTTGCATTTCCCTTACCTACATCCTTACAACCTACTGTGTCAAGCTCAGTGCTTTACCAGGCAGAATGTTTCATATGCCACAGCATTTATTAATCATGAATATACTGCATAAATGTCTCCTACAACCAATCGTTTCATTGCCCCACTCGCAATCTCATTTCTCTTCTGATCAGCAAGAATTACTTCATCAAATATCCAAAATAAACGAACTCTCCGAGTGTTCAATAACCAAGAATAAATAGTGAAAAAACGCCACAACTGAATGTCTTCACGGACTAATTTTAATGAAAAAACAAGTAAGGGCTTTCACCCAATGACTGTTGCGGGCTTCATTAGAGTAAACAATTGCATTCAAATAGTTTCTTAGATCACATGATTAATCCATGCAATGTAATTAATTAAATAAAAAACAACTTATAAAACAAATTGACATTCTACCAACTCAGAAAAATATATATGTATAATGAAGCTCCTATTAAAATATACACATAAAACCCCTAAATTCTTAAAAAGTTACAATATATATATATATATATATATATATATATATATATATATATATGTGTGTGTGTGTATACACATACATACATATACATACATATACACACACTGCTCACTTATTTTGTAGTACCTCCTAAATATTGGTAGCTTTCAACTTCAAAGCACTAGTCAGCGAAAAGCAATCATTAATATTAATACCTGGGGGTGGGTTAGCATCCCATCTTAACTGCCACATTGTCTCCTTTACCTCAAGCTTGGTCTTGTCATCACATCCTCTATCAGTGGCAATAACCCTATCAGTGATGAAAATTATAAACTTCTTAAAATTAATACAAGTCAAACTATGGGTATACAGAGCATGGGTTGTTTTCTTGTTCTTAATATCTCTAATGTGTTCAGCTATTCTGTTATTTTAACTTATGGATGGTTTTGTCACATAAAAGGCAGAACAGGGCATACAGGCTGCAATGTACACTACCAAAGTGGCGTTGCAATTACAGCAGTGGCGGATGGTGACTTCAAATCAAAGAGGGGCTGCAGGAGACAGCTGAATGGGTGGGGCCAACAGGAAGGCATGTGGCCAATTAGAAAGGGGTGGAGCTATGTTAAAAACCTGCAAAAACTGGGACTTTAAATACGCTGCTCTGGGTGCCACTGCTAAACAGTCATTATGAGTGTGCAATCAAGACAAAATGAATTGTAGAAGAAAACATATTTCAATGCATTGGGCTACATGACATCTTACTTAATATCTAGATGGAAACAAAAAGGTTGTGAGGCATGAAAAAATAAATTACTTTTTAAATACATTACTGGAATGCCAGTCAAAATCAGGTATAAAAAAACAAGCAGCACTCAACTCAAACCACTTCTTGCACTGCAGTTCTAATTCTAATTTACATTTAGCTTTATAAAAGTACCAAGTAACATGCTGAAAGTAGCAATATCCCCACTTGTAAAAATGTTTTAGCCAAAAAACACCTGCTGCCTGACAACTATCAACTTGTTTCATGGGGAAAACATTATGAAAGTAAAAAAATGAACAGCAAAACAAGAAACTAGCTGAAGATAAATTGCTTAAAGAATTATTGCACATGTTATGGACCACACATGAGACTGGCATTCTGTTTAATTTCCAGATAAAGCCTGCAAAGATGACCAAGTCTCCAACAAATGTAATGAGCTTCTGAAAATACTGTGATCCTGTCCTTTACTACAAATACTGTCATATGCATTTCAATACTTAAGGCTTATACTCTAATTATGTAAATATTCTCTGCATGGAAACAACAAAAAGGCCTTCAATGTTGGTAATTCTTTAACAGTATGCTTATTAAAGCTTACTTGCATCTTACAGTCTCAGACAAGCTTACTTGATGGTAATTAAAGCATTGCGACTTAAACACAGAGCAACAGGCACTGCAATGACATGCAGTTTCTGAATATGAAGCATAAATCAACAGTATAAAAATATGTCAGAAGACCAGAATATTCTGCAAAATCAAGGACAGATGAAAAGCCACTGTAGTACTTGTGTCTACTTTGGATGGGGGATACTCTGCACACTTACACTGCATAACTGCTCCTTGCCTTGCTTGGACACATCCAGAGTCACTAAGTGGGGGAGTGGGGTGCAACAAGTATGTCACAATTACAATTAAATGTCTCTGGCTGATGGTGCTGGCCCTGACACATTTGTCATATCTCTCAGCCTCAGAGCAAGAAATCTGGACAAAGTCATAAACAGAAGTGGGACAGAGGCCTAAAATTAAAGGACAATTTTCAAATATTGCTCTTATAAACTTAGGAAGATAACAGAATAGTAGGTCTTGCATTAGTATGAATTTTCTGAAGGGTATGAAACCTGAAACTCAAATGCCTGTCATTATTTTCTAACTTCAATATTTAATGATTTGCCACTAATTTGCCAGAAAACCACAATTTTATGAAAACTGGACCAAAATTGTGATGCAAAAATATAAAATACCCACACAATAATAACTGGGAACCTGTCAAAAAAGGGACACTTTTTATTAGTACTATTAACTTGAGCAGCTGACAAAATAAGAAAATCTACATGCATTTCTGAAATTAAAAGTAATCTATAACTGATCATTACAGTTGTTTATTAATTGTAAACCCTCCACGTTTTCTTCCAAATTTGCCATTTTTCAGAGGGATTATTGGGGGGGGGGGCAACATTTTGAGCCAAAATCAGGGACAATTGAGAGGTTTGGATATACCTAATTCTATAAAGTGATCTGCGCATACCTCTCATCCTCTTAGCACAGGAAATTTGGACAAGGCTACATATATTGGGGGAATACACGAACAGTACTAAAAGTTGCTCTTGTATAAACATAGTTGACAGAACAAAAGGGCTTGCGCTTTAGCATGCATTTTTCTGAACAGCATGAAATCTGAAACTCTGTCTATTATTTAGTGACTTTATTCCTAAATTATTTGCCAGAAAACCACAAATTTTATGAGGAACAAACCAAAATTAAGAAGAAAACCTCTATTCATTCTGCAAAAATCGGGACAGTTAAGAGGTATAGTTCAGCCTGGGCTGTCTGAGTTTGCCACCCTTCCCCTCCTCACAAAATCATGGTGGACTGGGGCTGCCCACCTGCAGCTATTCCAATGTACCATGACTTGGCTATTTCACCCCATTTACCATAAAACACTAATGTGCATACTGCTTTTACTTCTACGATGATCTGGATTTCATTTAAAAGTTTTATTTTACATTTTACAGCACAAACACTAATAGAAATCTGCTAAACAAAGCAATGCAGTCTCACAATGAAAATAGACTTAGCATTAAAACTTCTCTGTCCTTGAAACTCACATTCATTAAAACAGCATTGAAACCCATATTCAAACAAAAATACAATCTGGCCAGTGGCAGATAAAGATTAACTTTGGGCTGTTTTCAAATCATAGGCCCCTTGCACAGGAAACATATATCTGTTCTTTGATACACCTTCCTGATTGTATTAAATTATATTCCTCATATAATACAGTACAGCTGTTGGAGAGCATTTTAAATTTATTGTTTTGAACATTTTTCCAGTAAACAAGAAAACAAAATGCCTGCACCAATAATAACAAAACTACCCAGTTCAGAACATTTCCATCATAAAAGTCTACTCAAACTTCTACAATCCACCAGTATCAGTAAATATGCAAAATCTCTGCAGAAGTAAATGTCATTAAATAATTCCACATTAAAGAGATCTGTAACTAATGAAGAGGGTGCTGCTAGCAAATAACTTTATTCCTCAGTGGCAACAGGCACTTTATTTGTAGATGAAATGATGAAATATAAACTGCCTATGTTATAATAAAAAAATAAGCTAATAATATTGCAATAAGGAATGGATGGCAATCTGATAACAGGTTCATCGTTACTAGGTATTGCCACCAAAGAGGACATTCTCAGGACTACAGCGCCCACCCCCTTTAAAAGTACAACACAGTACAGTATCAGCAATGCAGCTATACTGTGGGAGTAGAACAAACAGCCTTCTGCATAAAAAAGCAAGTACACTACCTGTTGTGCTATTAACAATACAAGCATACTCAGCATAAGCAGCATTACATTTCTCTTCAAGCTCTCAGCTCCGTATAAAATCCACTTGACACTCAACTGTATCTCTCAACTTTGAAGCACAAGAATAGTGGAAAAAGCCAACATTTATTGGGGGGGTCAAAAGCTGAAAAACTAGGGACACACTTTAAACACTGCTTGTATAATCTTGGAAAGTTGCTAGAATAAAATGCTGTGGTACCAGCATGCATTTCACTACCAACTTTTGGAAACTGGACCCTGTTGTACTACAGTCAGAGAAACACACTACTATACCAGTTCAGCTGCTTCTTGAAAGGAAGGTAGACTGAAACTTAAATGGCTATCATTTAGTGAATTCAGTTCTCACCATAGCTCGCAACCTTTTGGAACAAAACACCTAGACAAAGCCAATAATGGGGGTATACAGCTCCCTAAACATATTCAGTGAATTAAGTTCTCACCGTAACTCAACCTCTGAGTACAAAAACTAATGGAAGAATACAGCCCCCAAAAATAGTGATTCAAATATTAATGTTATAAACAGAACATTGCTAGAATCAAAGGTTTTGTGTTATTATGTACTTTCGGAAGAATATGAAGTCTGAAAATGAAATGCCTGTCATTCAAACTCCATACAACCAGAAATATGAGGCAAACATTTCACAAGTGGTGTTGGGTAGGGAATTCAGGCTCTTGCTAAACTAATTGTTTGCAAGGTGCAGGGTTTGAGTCTAGCCACCAGGTATGTTTAAATGGGGCACTACACACACACACACACACACAAGTAAAAGGCATGACTTTAGTGAATATTAGTGATGGTACTTCAAACTTGAAATAAGCAGAAGGAAACCATCACCTACAAAGATTTAAGATTTGGAATCCTTAAGCAAACCTGTGCATTATAACTCATATGCATTAAAGAAAATCAGAAAATATATTACTTCCATCAGCAACAGCACGTAGAATGAAGATTTTAAAATGGCACTGAAACTCAAGAACAATGATTCAAGTCATTGTTGCAGACTGTGCATCTTTCAAAGCAATGTTGCCTGTCACACCTAAAGTTTATACTTGATGTTCTCATAAAAAAATAAATAAGGAAAAGAAAACATCTGAATAATTTCTGAGAATACAAATGGTATATCCGGGAGCAAACTAAACAATTTAATTTATTCAGTTAGTTAGAAAGCAAGTTTGACATTATGGAAAATCAACCTCCAGATCTCTGGCTTACCCAAGAGACGTTTAGTGAATTTTCAACACTCTCACAGTTTATTTACTATCTATTATTCCTGCTTAAAAGTTTTTTCCTTTTCTATTTTTTACGTGAAATTCCTAGCATTTTTCTTGCAGGATATTTCTGGATTATTTTCCCCAGCTTATAGCAACTTGGTCAGTATCGATTGGTTTTACGTCTTCTTTCGGCTTTTCCCAGTTAGGGGTTGCCACAGCGGATCATCTATCCGCTCATGACTGGCAGTGGAGTTTTACGGTGTCGAGTTGCCAGCCCGGTACCCAACCTTCCACAGAAGGCACACACATGCACACACTCACACCTAGGGCCAATTTAGAGTGTCCAATTCACCTACTGCATGTCTTTGGGATGTGGGAGGAAATCACAGCACCCGGAGGAAACCCATGCGACCACAGGGAGGACATGCAGACTCCGCACAGAAGGCACCCCAGCCGAGAGTTGAACCGGAGAACCTCTAGCTGTGAGGCGACAACGCTAACCGCTACACCACCGTGGCCGTCCACATTGATTGGTTTTACTACTTAGCTAAATTCCTGCAACTGATATAAAGTTTTGTAAGTAAAATTCCTTTCAAAAAAGACACAGCTAGATTGACAAATTTTAGAAGTTAAATGTAAGATTCATAGTTTAACTAACCAAGGACAGTTCCTACTGAAAGATATTTGTTCTGACAATACTATTAGAATTAGTCCACGGCACGAGTTACTTTATGTTTTAGACATACAGTTTACAATGACAGTATTCTCTTTTTAAAAAGGAGCACACACAGACTCTGCTTCTTTCACAGTCCACATGTCATAGTCCCTCGAAAGGAATCACCAAACATACTCACGGCTGCCTCACTAATTTAACTGCAAAACTGAAACACTGGAATTCCTTTTTTTTTGCTTTTTTTTTTTTTAATTGAAAGTCTTTATTTAGACTTGCGGAAAACTGACATGCAATACACACACACACACACACACACACACACACACACACACACACACACACACACACACACCCTGCCCAAAGTCCGTTCACCTGCACATTCCTTCCATAAGAGCAAATCCTTCCTGCAGCTGCTGATTTACCAAAGCCCGTGACACTCATTCCTGCAGTACCGCGAGAGCAAGCTGCTACCCAGCCTGCTGACGTTGCAGTCCGATCCCCCTTCCAGTCTATGCAGTTGTAACTGCATAGACTTCTGGGAATCTCTGCTGTAATGTTGTCTTCCTAATCCGGACTATTGGTGAGGCAGTCTGGCTTCTGTGAGCATGCTGCAGACTGGTTCACCAGCAGTCCGGATATCGGGAAATGCTGTGAGTGCGCATGCGCAATGTCCGGGACTGCGATAATGTTTTTTATTTTTTATTTTATTTAATTTTTACAGCTAGGGGGGCTGCAGTCCAATAGCATGAGCCACTCCTGAATTATAGTACCCGGGCAGGGGATACTGCAATGGTGAATGTCCAAAGCTACAAATGGACTAACTATGTACCTACAAAATCTACACGTATTGCACTTGGCCATTTTAGAAGTTAAATGTAAGATTCATAATTTAACTAACCAAGGACAGTTCCTACTGAAAGATATTTGTTCTGACAATACTATTAGAATGATGTAACCAGACAAAGGGGGAGGCCTTGTAACATAGTGAAGTGTCCAGAAATGAAATTAACATTTCTATGCATAATATCGACAACACTACATGACATGTTAATGCATGGCCAAACTAGTAAGGAGAAACGCAAGTATAACAACAAACCTGTAGTTGCGGGGATATTTGGGATCCCAAAACTACACAAGTATTTGCACAACTCCATTGCATCTAATTGTGGATGCGACAAGATCTAAAACATTTTTCATTACTAAAATGCTAGATATCTGCTTGAAAGGTAGTGTAACTAAAATACCACAAGTCTGTACAGACTCGTAGCATTTTTTTTTTAAATCTACTGAATGAAGCAGAAAATGAAGATGGAGCTTTATTACTAACATACATAGTAAATTTATACACAGTTATTCCACATCAATTGGGGTTAAATTGGTTGGAAAACCAGTTATTCTTTATTGGAGATTTGTGGAATGATAAAGTTAATGTTGCAGTGATGCTCATGGACATTGTACTGTCGAACAATTGTACATATTTCTTCAATGGCCACTTTTATAAACAATCAGATGTTGCAATGGGGGCAGGATGTGCCTCAAGTTTGGTCAATCTAGCTGTGTCTTTTTTGAAAGGAATTTTATTTTTGGAAGTTTTTTTTAAAGATTCCTTTTCAGTATGCATCTAGTTTTTGCATGATATATTCCTATTATGGAATGATACAGCTGAGAATTCATTACGGTTTGTGGAATATAACAATACAGTTGAAGTCTTAAAGTTCGGCCATAATTACAGTGGTGAGAAAATAGTTTATTTGGATGTAGAAATTACTAAAGATAGGATAAATAACAAGAGTTGCATCAAATATTTATAGAAAAAGTATATTGTCCAACAAGTACTTACATTAGGACAGTTGTCATCCCACCTTTCAAAAAAAAGCAATTGTGAAAGAACAGCTGGTGAGTTTGGCACAAATGATAACAGAGAATGAGATTTTTACATGTGAATGTAAGACTCTTGTCAAAATATATTTCTGAAAAGAGGCTATCCAAAGCATTTTTTTGATAAAATAGAGAATGAAGTGGTTCATAAAAGACTGGCTCGTGTTTATGTGCCCTTGCTGAATGAGGTACATGGTAGATTGGAAAGAGTGGATCATAAAGTTGGTCAAAAATGACATCGGGGTTAATAAAGGTAAAGCATTTATTTCTACATTTATTTACAAAATTGTATGTAAAAACTGGTGCATTTTTTCTACAGATTTCACTGTATTCAAAAAAGTGGGTATTAAACCAAATTTGGTTTATAGAAGAGAAGAAACTGTTAAAGAGGGGTAATGATTTAAATAAATAGTGTAAACTGTAACAGTTCAAGGTATGTTCAAATGTGAATATTGTACCCAATGTACTCAAGTGTACCGATACTTTTGATATCACTGGTAAAAGTTTTACAGTTAGGGGTCATTTCACATGTGACTCAAGAAGTACGGTATATGTTACCATTTGAGAGTTGTGTTCTACACGTTATGTAGGAAACACTAACTGAAACATTATGAGGTTCAAGTATTTAAATATTTATACATTTCAAATTTTATACACACTCTGTAAAACTTTTATCTTTGTAGTTTTTGCATACAAGTGTATTGAATAGGGGTTTGTTTTTTTGACATTTAATGACAAAACAGGGTCGGTGCGAAGTTCTTACTAACTGTGATGGAACGATAACACAATTTCATAATAAAGTGTAAAGTTTGTTTCTTTGCGTTTACCTTTGTGGATAATCTTACAAGAGGAATTTATGCAAACAAATGGCTTGATACCTATTTCACAGCCTTAAACTCAATGCAAAAAAATCTATCATCCCTTTCAGTAACAGCGATGTTCCTGCCAACTACTACATCAGTAGAAACACCCTAAGCAAGCACTCAGTGGTAAGAGACTGGGACACACATGTTGACAGCAATCTTACATTAGATCACCATGTCTCCACAGTGGTAAGAAGGGCCATTCTGTACTGCTCATCTCGTAAGTAAGGGCACTGCCTCCAGAAAAAAAGTTATAACCTCCCTGTACTCTTCCCTCAGCAGGCCAATACTTGAGTAAAACACCCCTTTTGATATGTACCTTTCCAGGCACCTGCAGCAATTGTAGAGACGACAAAAGTTCCTCACAAGGAGAATTCAAGGTATTCGGCATCTGTCCTATGTTGATCCGATAAAATCATTGTCACTTTACTCCACTTCATACAGACTACTCAGAGGCAATCTCTGCCTTGTGCATTAGGCAATCTCTGGACTCTGCTTTACTAGAAATGCTGCATAACTGTAAATCCAATGGCTCACGGGTTACTCACTCTAAATACCTTAACCTGGTATGTGACATCAATAGAAACTGCTGAAAGGACACGTTTGTCTCCCAGAGGTTACCACACTTGTGGAACAGACTCCCAAATTCATGTCAAGTAGCGCACCTCTTCGGCCCTCTTAAATGCAATCTAGACAATTGGATGGATAAGCGTAAACTCACCCCGGGGTTCCACCTGTGTCTCTCTTAGACAAGGGCAATAGGTGCTGATCACGGAAACAAGTGCAGAATTTGGTTAGGCTTGTAAGGGCCGTAGGGCCATTAGCCTAGTAACTTCCTGCGATCCTACGTTTCATTAGTATTGCTTACTAGAACTGTTTACCAGCACAGCAAGCATGCCATATCTGTAGTATAGGGCAAGCCCTAAGCACAAGACACCTAGGCAACCCCCTATATCACTGTGCTTGGAATGGCTGGTAGGACACACTCTTCAAATTTACTTTTTAGAGCAACAAAATTCAATTAAGTTGCTCTAAAAAATAAATAAAACACTTCACCCTCCTTCAAAATGATGCACCCGCCCCATCAGCAGGACGGGTGCCCCGGGGGAAGCACTTCACTTGTAAAAAGCCATCACAATGTTTAAATAAGTAGGTGCAAATTGGTGGCACACTCAGTAATGTGTGTCTAAATTAATGCCATTTTTTTTTTTTTTTTTAAATAAAATTTTAATGTCTGGCACTACTGATTACTAGGCCTATAGCCCTAAGGCCTTAACAAGCCTAGCCATACAAGACCCTTGCTCCCTAGTTGTCCATGGTTAGGTCGTCATTGTTAGCAGAGCAAATCGGTGATTAGCACTGAATGCCCCTGTCCATGAGGGACATAGGTGACATCTCTGGGATGAATTTACAGTCTCATTATTAAATTGTCAAGGTTAGGCTTAAATAGGGTTACTGAAGAGTTCTGCTTCATGTGAAGTAAGAGTTTATTCCAGAAGAGCAGCAATCTCTGGGAGACGTATCTGTCTCTCCAACATGTTCTGTTTTGTCACAGGCTAGGTTTTAGAACCCTGGAGCGAGTGACTCTTGTCCCCTTTGACTTGCGGACATGCAGCATTTTGACTAGGGCACGGTCAGAGATCTCTGTAGGCCATACCCTCTCAGCAACCTGTAGGATACACAGTACAGGGACATGGCCTTCAGTCTTCCCATGTATGTCATGTTTTGGAGGCTCTCAGTTTTCTTGGCTACAAACCTCTGTGGTTTCTCCAGTTGTTGCAGTTGTCTGGTGAGGTACATGTAAAAAGGGAGCATTGCACTCTATTAGATGTCTGATGAGGGTCAAGTACAGAGGAGCTATAACATACTTAGTCTTGGATGAGATTCCCTTATTTATGAGATGCACAACATATAAGGCTTTCCTTACCATTGTGGAGACATGGTGATCGAAGTTTAAATTACTGTCAACCTGTGTTCCCAAGTCTCACTCCACTGTGTTTGAGCTTAGGAGGTGCTATCTATAATGCAATTTGCAGGGGCCACTTCTTTGACAGAGGTTAATAAACACACTATTCTGAATTTAGTTTTAGACCATGACTCTGGCACCAATCATTAAGTCTGCACTAGCCCCTTTTGTAACATGGGCAAAAACCAGCTAAATAAGACGCAAACTCGACCCAACAATAGAACAAAAACCTCTTATAGTGACCCACTTGTGCCAGAGCTCAAAAAACAAGCACCAAAAGCTTGAAGGTTTGTTACGCTGTCATTTAATACATCTACAAAAATCCACAATAAAACTGTCAAAAGAGCTTTTGTCCCTCCACACGTTGGTAATGGGACTTCATCAGAACAGCCATATTATCTAAATCAATTCCTTTTATACTATCACCATCCATTAATTAACATTCAATTTGACTTTTAAAGTGACCTATGTAGCCAAATGGTACTAGTCTTAAAATCACCTCAAAAAAGTAGTCACTTCACATTCAAATTACTGTCTATGCGTGGTAAAACATTTACTCACATTTTTATCTAAAAATCACTGCTGGGTGGAGGTTAGGCATACCTCTCAAATGTATATGATTTTGACCCACAAATATTTTAGGGAGAAAAAGTGTTAGATTACACCTAATAATGCTAAATTCGAGTTACAGACTTCCGTTTCAGGAAGATAGAGGTGATTTCTCACACTTATGTCAACTCCTCAAATTAATAGTAGTAATATTTTGAAGTGTGTCCCTGCCTACTTTTTTAAATTTGTCCCAAATTCTGGAGGTAACTGGTTGAGAGCTATGGGCTTGGGATTATTCCATATTCTCATTTTCTGGCAAGTAATCCTGCTAATAATATTTAAAATGTGCCCTTGATTTTTTTTTTTTGGGGGGGGGGGATTTGTAGCTGGAATACCTCGCAATGGGCTAAAAAATAGTGCAGCTGTGGTGCGTAACTCACAAACAAGCCCAAATGTGAGGTTTAAATGCCACAAAAAGAAGATTCTAGTAACACAGAAATCTAGCCAATCCTGCTACCCCCTGCTCTCTTTACCAATCAGCTTGTGCCAGATAAGGTCTAAGCACTCCTGCCACTTTCACTAGCAGAGAAGATACGCTTCTATCAACACAAACTGGCTGACAGAAGCAGTAATGAAATGCAGTTAAACAGTAATGAATTGCAGTAAATAGCAACAAAATACAGTTAAACAGTAATGAAAGGCAGTACTAAACCAAACGATAACTCACAGGATAAACGTCCCGTCACTCGCAAAAATAATAAACAAATTAACCAAGTCCTCCGAGAGAAGGGACGACCAAGGCAGCATCAAACAAACGAAAAAATATTCAGAGTTCCAAAAGGATAAAATTCAACGAACACTGTGTTTATTAATGGGTAAGCGCTTTCACAAGAAATTGCTTCATCAGACCTTCCTCACACAATAAAAAACAGAGACCATATATACTACATTAAAAATTCAAATTCACCAATCAGAACCAAATCGCAATAATCAACATGACGACATAAATGATGCATAAATTTAAAAAGAAAAAGCATCTATTCAAGGCAATGTCATCCAAACTTAGAGGGCAACAACACAACTCTATATAGCTATACAATAACTAAATATGTTGTAAAATCAAATAGAAATGAAACTATATGTAATAAAACAAAGATACATAACATCTTGAAAATCTATACTAAAACATACTAAAATGCATACTAAAAAAGCATATTAACAGAGACATATTAACGCTCATTTTGGTATCCTCCTTTTCTTAAGTAGGGGCTTAATGGTAACACGTTCATTAAGACCCCTTCCTCTATCAGCTCTAAGGATGATCATCCAGTTGTTCTCCTTGTACTCAGTGTGGTTGCAAATATCACCTTTTGTTATTGTGGGCATAACAACATCAATGACCCTGAAACTAAACATGTGTCCTTCCCCATGATTAATGACATGTTTAGAGAGGGCATTGTGCTCAGCACCTTTGCGTATACAATAAACATAAACCACAAAACAGTACAATTTCTGAGCCAGTACCAGTGCCAGATCTTAACTGTAGCCCAGCATAAAGAAAATGGTTCCATACATACTCATTTAATATGCATGTTACACTAAACAACCAGAACCTCTCTCATAAGAGAAAAGCAGCCTACAAACACTCTCACCATATATTTTAAATTCATGTGCAAATAACATCCATAAAGGGTCTGCAGATTTTAAATTTAGTGACCAATGGTACCCGAATACAAACAATCACATCCTTTAAATACCTAGGTTTATGGCTGGACCAACAGTCACTTAACTTGGATAACGACGCTGGAAAAAGTTAAATTCTCCTTTTTTCTGACCATGGAAAGATCTCCCTCTCTCTCCAAACCATCAAGAGCTGTAACAGGCAAAAGAATTTTCTTTTTTCAACTTGAATACAGGATTCCTATTATAGCCATAGCCTCTAAAAACCTAATCTACTCTACAGTCCACAGAAAACAAAAACTGCTACCTCATTTCCCTCTCCTCCTACCCAAGAGCACCACTGCACCCACTCTCTCCAAAGCCATATGGTTCCCAGTCTCCTTAGCGGATATACACCTAAGGTCTTTTCTTTGTAAGCTACTTGAGTCAGGTGCCTTTCTGTCTCTTGCTGACACACTATAATAAAACCAAACTTTACAACCTCAGCAAACTCTCACCCTCACTACAATCCCCCAAAGTGCACTGTACAAACCACTCTTTTCCATTCTTAAGTCCAAAATCTTGCAGTCCATTCTCCCTCTCTTAAAAGAAATCTCATCCTTCCCACTTTCCCAGTAAAACTCAAAAAAGACACCTGTACCAAAAATCTGACTCCAAGTGCTTTTCTACTGGACATGTCACCCAACTCTCCCCTCTCTTACATGACTTCTACTTTGCAACTATGAACTTATGACCCTCTCCTCACCTACTGCTTACCTCTCATATTTACTACAAAATTAATCTAAAATTGTTTTTCTGCTTTATTAATATTTTCTGTATGTTTCAATAGCTTGCGAGACCATCTACCTTCTGTGATTACTCCATATTTGTGAATTAGTTTTTTTTTGAGAATTTCTTCACCCAGGCTGTGCCTGGAAATGGCTTATTGTGATCGGTGAACAACCTGGGAAAACAAGTAAATAAAGACCAACAAGAAAAAGGTACTAAGGTTTTGTCTAATGCACTTGTGACATCCAGTTAATATCCCACTGAACTGCCACCAGTATGTGACGTCCCCTACTATCTTGGGTCGGTAACTAAGAAACTTCAATCCTCACTACGGACTCCAATGTGAGACCGTCACTTAAACAGGAGTAATATTTCAAAATTTCCCTCCAAGTGTACAACAGGAACATGCTCTATAACCTGGGACTGGACTGTACATTTCTGTCCACCCCTAATGTAACTCCTTATTACACAGTCCAGAGCAATGTGTCCCACTAAGACCTCTGATACACTCGCACTTAAATTGAATCTCACACAACACAGCTTTCCAGCGGTGTCCCTTTTCCCAAATGCTGCCACCAATCAGAGCTTCTATATGCCCTTTCAAAAGGATGTCCAATTATTAAAATTAGATATAAAAACAAATGGTAGCATATGACCTAAAGCAGCCAGGTTTTCGGAGTGGCCCGGGAATTATTAAAGTGGGTATAAGCACTCTCAAATCAGTAAAGAATACACTAACTGAACAGCCACAACGCAAGACAAAAATATTTAATAAGCAAAATGATTAAAAATGTAAAACAGTAATTTCAATAATAAACAAACTGAATTCAATTGCCAGGAAAAAGAAATTAATACTGAAGGATAGAAATCCAACAATTAGAAAAACTCTAATTAGCTATAATGTCCTATCTGAAGAACACAGTCCTGATCCAAACTAAATATTACAACATAGCAAAGGCAGGCTTACAGATCTTAGTGAGTCCTTTGGGTATCCACTGCTCAGTACAACTGTGAACAGCTACTCCTTAAAACAGTCTTCAGCAGACTCTTTTATAAGCTAGGTTAACGGTCTTTAACCGTTTAGTTTTTATTTTCATTTCACTCTTTGAAAATCAACAAACAGGTGTTCTGAAAGTTCCTTCCTGTCATTAGTCTCTGAAAGTAAACGGAGCAACTGGAAACATTTCAGTGACAATCTATAGATCAGTTGAGTGACAGCCTGCATTTAGAATCTCCTTCACAAACATGCAGAGGGAGACATGTAAAAGAACACTGTTCAACTTTTAAAGCACCCTGTACAGAGTATTAATCAACATACAAGAACTTATTTACAATACCATAGCTAGTCATGCTGGCATGTATTACACAGGTTAATCTGAAATTATGTACAAATCTTCAGCCAAACATGCTAGCACAGATGACAGTGTCCAATTTCTTCAGAGACTAGTCATCACAGTCAAAGATGGACCTCAAAATGTGAAAAAAAGACCAATCAAAAGACTAGCTGTTTTTTCCTTTATAAAATTTTCTCAGAATTAGCAGTGCATGAGTCATCTCACCACCAGGTTCTTTGGCAGCTACTTAATTTTATGCATGTGTAGGTATGTTATCTGCACTGCTCAAATACAAGACCCAGAACAGTGTTACTTATTACTTGTACGAATTGCACTTGCGAGGCTACAGACTGTGCCATCTGATGGGAGGCCTGGTCATTGCCCTGATTGCATCAAGGTCCACTACAATAAACTGTATACTTTACAGTGTACAAGTTTATATTGATTCCTAGTTATTAAAAAAGAAACTAAGTGAATGAAATGTAGGTGCACACTTCTAATGGTGTCATTTTAATCTTGTCATCTTGATGACTACTATCTCTACAGTTCTCAAACCAGCAGACAGTGTACCACTCCATATTGTTAAATACTATAAAAACACAGGATGCCAACAAATGCCAAAAAATGGAAATGTTGATGGCCTATCACAGGGGCAACAATCTGTTATGCTAAATAAAGACATATAGATGTTTACTTTCCAAATCAAAGAAAAAAAAATCAATCCTCTCTGCAAGCCACTGCCAATAATTCCCAATAAATCAACTAACAGATTACTGCAATGAATGGAACCAGATCGGCAAACACAAGTCCATTATCAGTGTAAAGCTCCTAAAATTGTTAGGTAAGCACGAAAATGCATCCTCATTTATTAATCACCTGACATCAAGAACTGACAACTACAACTTCCCCGTTAACCATCACCTATTGTGTTTTAATTCAAATATACCAGTACTGTAAGGTACATAAATGATGTTTCATAAAATTATATTGGGGCATACTAGCATCTATCAGTGAAAATACAGTATAGTTAAAAACATTACTTTTAAGTTTATTTTTGTTCTTACACTATCAGCTACTGAAGAAAGCAAATGCTACCAATAGATGCCAGAGAACTAAAACAAGCTACCTGTGTTTAAGATACAAAGTGAGTGCAGGCTGCTATTGGCATTCTTCCTAGAAGTACCATTTGCCATTTTGGGGAGACTTCTTGGAATTTTAAAAGAGTGTATTAAAGCAGGGCAGAATATTCATTCCTTTGCAGTTACACAGTTCCATATGTCTTGCGGACACCATCTGCAAATCTAATACCAAGGAATGTGGAACCATAGTTAAAAAGCAAAATATGCAGTACTAAACAGAATTTCTTACTTGTGTTGCGAAGTTTCTGCATTTTGAACTGTATAGATTTATCAGACATTTTTAACCTTTTGAAAAAAAAAAAAAAAAAAAAAAAAAGAACAATGTGAGAGCAGTCACACAAACTGGACATTCTTCCTGCTACTCTCACAAAATCTTCATTGTCTTTTTTTTTTTTTTTTATACATTTTTGACCTCTACAAAGCTGACTATCACCTGCTATTACTGCCTCTCCTTAATATCGGGTACCAGGAGTCACTCACACACACAAATGGATAATTCCCTCTCAGATGAAAGGCAGAAGTGAGGTATCTGTTTAGTTTCCTAACTCACATCTGTGAGAAGTTTGATTTTACACCCTAAGTGCAATGATGCAGGGTCATTAAGGGCAAAAAATTCTGCTGGTGCATGTCACAGTATTTGTTAAGAAATATTTTTAACCAAGCTAAATGTCGCTGTTTTAGTGTGTAACTAATACAGCTTAGATTACAAAGCATCTCTGCAAAGGAATACTAGCCGCTGTACTCTTCCGTGCAGTCACTATAATCACCTGATGTGGGATGCCTTCTAACTAAAGAAACATCTAACAGTATGATCAATGCTTAAAGTCTGCATGCACATGCATGCATCCATGTATGTAAGAAAATGAATATCAGCATATATAAAGTATACATATAGATATGTATCTGCGTATGAGGGTAGGTGTAGATGTATAAAAGTATGTACATTTACATATGTATTTGTTTTACACACACACAAGAAACATAAGTTGTGTATTTACCAGACAGTTAATATTTTATAGTATCTTTCTAGACACAAGAACTGGCAGACTGGTCACCATAGTGTCTTTTCCTCATTTAAACAATTCTTTGCTACCTCAAGCTCCTCCACTACCCCATAAACCCTTGCTCCCCCTATGAAACTCCAGACTGGGTGAAAAAGTGACTTACAAGCATTGATCCCATAATAACAATTATATGACTTGAAGCAAGCTGTATATCCCAAGTGATCCAAATAGCCTATAGCAAAGTCTCCAGCTTCCCTCCAATCCATCTAGATAGAGCAATTTGGTAAATAAACAAAAATAAACAAAAATAAATACATAAATGAAAATAAAAAATAGAAGAAGAGAAGAAGTTTTCAGAAAAAATGCCAGCTAAACCTGATGCTATGATACATACAAAATTTGCATATTTAGTCTTGTCCATCCAGATACCGGAACTGGTGTAGATAACCTTCCGCAGAGCTACAGGCAGCAAAAACCAACAAACCTTCGAGTACTAAGGCGCCAAAGGAGGCCTGAGCTCTGGGCAGGATATTTAAGCGCCAATGTTTGGCAAAGCTATTCAGGCAGCAGCAGCACACATTTCTTATAGTGACAAGTTCAGAGAAAGACCATAAATGTAACTTGAAAGTGTGCTTTCTGTTTAGATAGCAGGGATCTGTTAAAGGATGTGCAGATGGTAAGGCAGTCAGACATACATACATTTGGACAAAGTGATCCTAGTTGCTTTGTGACCTTTTTTAGTGTTTCAGAAGGAGATAAACAATTTCTTGCCCTTCTTAAATTCACTTGTTCTGCAAATATAAAATCTGAAATGCCCACATACATCTCAGCAAGGCAGCTGATATAAACCTCTGCTGGTATGATTTGTAAAGAAAACCAGGAGATGAACAGGTTGATTCGAATTTGCATGTGTGGGAACTCAGACATAAAGGAAGGCTTAGTCCTCAATGTCATTCTAACTTTATGAAAAACAATGCAAGGAAATTTAGGAAACATGGCATGGCCTGTACCTGTTAGCAAAAAGCAGGTGAGGGGATTCTTGAGGGGGGGGGGGGGGGTATGTGAAGACATGTGAAGGCTGCCAGCCTAGCCAGATAAAATTTGTAAATATTAATATAAGCCACAAGCTTGTTCTCTTAAATGGAAGAAAATGGTGTTAAACGTTGAACTTCAAAAATGTAACCACATCGCACTCTGCTGGAGGAAAGCTGATAATCAAGCATTGTATAATTGTTTGATCTCAAAACTCGGAGCCAAGATGTCTGAATGAAGGAATTCTTCCTATTGTTTTGAGACCAGGGTTAATGGCTAGAATTTACATGTATAATGTATTTTATTGCTCTGGCATCCTGACCAGCTGCAAGATCAAAAGGGCTATTAGAAGAGTTTCTGTTAGCCTGGGAAACGGAGAATAATGATGTAATCTGATAGGAGTCAGGGGGTACTTGGTTACCAATTTAAGGAGAGATAGAGAGAGAGAGAGAGAGAGAATCAGAGCATTTGCATTTATTTTCAGAACTGACATCATCACCAGCACTGCCTTTCTCTATATGCAAGTTTATTTTAGAACCGTGTTTGCTCTTAGATATAGACAGGAAACAGGAAGTCTAGCTGTTTTCTGCATTGATGTCACAACTTTTCTACTGTATTATTTTAAGCTTTTCTCTGTGCTCTCTGAACTCTTGACTAGCACTGTGTAGTAAGAAGTATTGTCTTGTGTTCTTATTATTTATTATTAAATATTTTTAAACCTTTCATCTGTGGCGGTTTTATGCAGAGATAATTTAAGCTCTACATTGGCATGTATATAGTGATACTGTCCCAGCCTCTACAAATAAGCCTTGCTGTTCGCAACACTTACCATTTGGACAATAATATTGCACAGTAATAATTGGACACCCTTTGATAAGGGCCTTATTAGTAGCCAATATTACTGGTTAGTGGCAAGTGGTCCTACCATATAGTCTGGGCAGAAGGGGCATAGCTGGAGAACCTGTGCCAAGCCTTCCTCAGGAGTGTCTGTGTGCTTGTATTTAACTCGTATCTCTGTGTGTGTGTGTGTGTGTGTGTGTGTCTATATATGTATGTGTCTGCATGTGCCAGCTACTTGGGCTGGGACACGAAGCACTGGTTGGACAGAGAGGGTGCAGGAGGTTTTAGCTTGACCACTAGGCTGAGATCTGGACCCTATAACTGTGCCAGTGGGGAGACTTATTGAGGATCTGGAGAGAAATGGAGAAACCAGCTCCAGACTGACTGTGATCTCTGTCTCAGTGTGCTCTTAAGGGAACTGTACTTCACTATGTGTGTATTTGTTATCCTTCCCAATGTGGACGCCCCTCACTCGTGTTAGTGGTGAGGACTGAGGCTCCTTGATTATTGGGCAAGTGAAGCAGGCATCACATATTAATTGTTTGGCACTGGTGGGATATCCACACCACCTATTAATTGGTTGACGCATGCAAATTGGCTTATAGAGGTGTGGATAGTGAATTCCTGTAGCTAGTGTACAGTGATCACTGAAGGCAACCAGGACGACGATCAGACTGACGGTGGAAATGTACAACACTCGGAGAATGGACAGCTCAACCGTTGTACAGAGGACTTAAAAATCCATCTGGAGCTAGAGAGACTTGAGTTGGAGGCCAGGCATTTGGAAATGGCAGCTGTGGAAAAGGAGTGGCAGAGGCAGCATGAAAAGGAGATGTTCACTCTTCGCCAGAGTCATGGCGGTAATGGGGAAGGGAGTGATTGGACCCCAGAAGCACAAAAGGACAGTAAATTTCTTCCGCAGTATATAGAGAGGGATAATTTTGATAGTTTCATTCATATGTTTGAGAGGGTATGTAAACAGTATGATGTTGACCAAAGGCTCTGAGTATGGTTCCTGACACTTTTTCCATGGTAAAGATGTAACTATTTTGTCCAAAATGTCTGACGTTGACTTTTAATTATACTGCTGTTAAGAATTGCTTGTTAGAACTTTTTAAGCTAACACCTGAAACTTGTAGGAAAAAGTTTCATGAACACAGACACAAGGCAGATGAAAGTGTGTGCAATATGTTGCTGAACTGAGCACTTATTTTCATAGGTGGGTGAGTGGATGTCAGGTCACCACTTCTGAAGGGCTGGCAGACCTTTTGATGAGGAACAAGACCTTAGCACTTTGCCCAAGGACATGAGGATCTGGTTAGCTGATAGATAATGTGCTACTTCAGAGGAGTTGGGGAAGAAGGGAGACCTATACCTAGCAAGCAGGGTATCCCTGCACAGAAAAAGGACACCAAGTACTTCTCATAAATCTAAAGGAACCCATGGTGGGCAGCCCAGACTGGGCCAACAGAATCTGCCAGTAGCAGGGGAAGCCACTAGTCCAGGTACACGTCCAGGACCTAGGCTTAAATGTTTTGAATGCAACCAGTGAGCAGGACCTAGGCCTAAATGTTTTGAATGCAACCAGTGGGGCCATGTGGCATACAGATGTCCATGGAGGCAAGGGTGGGGAACAAAAGGTGAGGGAGCCAGTAAGTGGGAAGAAAATGCCAATAGTAGGTTGCCTTGAGACAACAAGGGTACCAAACTATCACAAGAGGTTATATCCTATCGTAGTGAATGGCAAAGAGGCCATTGCTAAGAGACAGACAGTCTGACAATCATTGTGAAGCCTGCAATGGTTACAGGAGAGCACTACCTGCCTGGGCGATCTACTCCAGTCAGAGCTTTAGGAGGGAACCCATTCCAAATATCTTTGGCTAGGGTTCACCTTGATTGGGAGGGTGGAAAAGAAAGCCAGCAAGCAGGTGTTTGAGGATATCCCTGCAGATGCCCTGATAGGGATTGATTTTGACAGTGCAGTTACTCGCAGTCAGGCTTGGAGACAAGCATGCGAGTCTGGTAGCCTAGGGAAGACCCAGACAGACCACATATACTTGCAGCCAAGACTGGTAAGGTGGTTAATCAGGAATGGAGCTACTTTGTAGCAGTGAGACTGAAGGTAAGCCACAGCTGCTTATGGGTACTGATGTTCCCTTGGACAGAGGGACTGCTATGGTAGAGGTGAGCAGTAGTACCCAGGCTGATAGTGAGGCACCGCTGTCAGAGGATACCAGACTTCCTGTGGAAGGGGAGTTGGGGAGGGTTACAAAGAGAAAGTTGAGACAAGCTCGGCTCTCAGACCCTACATTGCAAGGCCTGAGAGAGGTAGCCAGTGAGGGACCTGATTCTCAAGGGAAGGGGGAATCTGTATACTGGGACAAGGGTTACTATATACAGAGTGGACCGTTTGAGGGAGGACTAGAAGGTGAGAGAATACAGCAGATGGTAGCACATAGAGGCTACCATCTGGTGCTTCTAGCCATAGCCCATAATATTCCCTTTGCAGGTCATATGGGCATAAAACGTACAAAGAGACGTATTATACAGAAATTCTATTGGCCTGGAATTTCCGGAGATGTAACCGGGTACTGCAGGACCTGTGAGCAGTGCCAAGAGATAGGAACGGCAGGAGAGAAGGTGAGAGCTCCTTTGATGCCTTTGTCTGTGATTGAGGAGCCATTTCACAGGGCAGCCATGGATATTGTGGGGCTTCCGTGTAACCCAAGTTCCGCAGGGAAAAATTATATACTAGTGGTAGCAGATTATGCTACATGATATCCTGAGGCAATGGCTTTGCCCTCTATTGAGGCAGAAAAGGTGGCAAATGCCTTGTTAGAGATTTTCAGCAGAGTAGGTTTCCCAAAAGAAATACTGACTGACAGAGGTGCCAATTTCATGAGAGACATGCTAGCTTGTCAGTGGAAGTACTGTGGGGTGAAGCACCTGAAGACCACCACCTACCGTCCCCAGACTAATGGTCTTGATGAGAGGTTAAACTCTATACTCAAGTTCATGCTACGGGAATTTGCAGACCAATTTAAGAGGGAGTCAGACAAATATTTGCCCCATCTGTTTGCTTACAGTGAGGTTTCCCCAGGAATCAAGAGGTTTTTCACCCTTTGAGTTGTTGTATGGGCACAGGGAGAGGGGGACCTCTAGATTTAATTCATGATGAGTGGGAAGGTGAGTGTGAACCTCCCAAGGAGTCTGTTGTGGCATATGTCCTAAATCTCAGGACAAGACTCTGGGAACTCATAGGTTTGGCCCAGGAGAACCTGGCAGAAGTCCAACAACAAAAAAGGTATGGTATGACAGGAATGCTCAAGCTAGAGTGTATGCTGTAAGGCAGCAGGTAATGGTTCTCATTCCTGTCAGACACAACAAGCTGCAAGCAGATTGGGAGGGACCCTACAAGGTGGTAAGAAAGGTAAGTGATGTAAACTACAGGGTGGAACTGTTAGGCAGGGGCACAAGTTGTACCATGTTAACATGATGAAACCTTACCATGATAAGGAGGCCCTTGTGCTGAATATTTGCAGTGGCTTGCAGGAGGAGACTGAGGGAGATCTGGTGATTGATCTCCTCAATGAGGCTTGGACTGACACCTCAGTGGAAAGGGTAGCAATGTCCCAGCAGCCATCTCCTAACCAGGTTTGAGGGATCAGAGCAGTGTTACAGGTGTTTAGGGACCTGTTCACTGGGAAACCAGTGTGCCCCCACACCTGGTGCAACACCAGCTGGATACAGGACCGCAAAGGCCTATTAGGCAGGCCCCTTATAGGGTGCCTGAGAGAGTCAGACTCTGAGGGAGAGATACAGGAAATGTTGGAACTAGAGTTCAACAGTCCCTGGGCCTCCCCAGTGGTGCTGGTGCCAAAGAAGTATGGCAGCACCAGGTTCTGTGTGGACTACAGGAAATTAAATAGTCACACAGAGTCAGATGATTACCCCATGTCTAGGTCGGATGAGGCCCTACAGCAGCTGGGTGGGGCTAAATATCTTACCACCACTGATCTTACCAAAGGTTACTGGCAGTTGCCCTTGACTCCCAATGCTAGACAGAGGTCAGCTTTTGTGACTCCTTTTGGCTTGTAAGAGTTCACAAAGATGTCCTTTGGGATGAAAAATGCCCCAGCAACTTTCCAGAGGCTGATACAGAATATCCTAACAGGAGGATTTGCCCTTGCTTACATAAATGATATTGCCATCTACAGCCATTCCTGGCGAGAGCACCTTCAACATGTCAGGGAGGTGCTGGGCAGACTACAGAGGGCAGGGTTGACCATTAAGCTGAGCAAATGTCCGGTGGGTATGGCAGAGGTCTCCTATGTGGGACAGAGTGGGGAGTGGTAAGATCAAGCTAGAACTTGCCAAATTGGAAGCTATTCAGGTATGGCCTGCACCTGTTACCAAAAAGCAGGTGAGTGCATTCTTAGGGACAGCAAGGTACTACAGAAAGTTTGTCCCCAGTTATAGTACCATAGCTGGTTCCCTTCACATACTGATCAAAAAATCCTGGTTTAACTTTCCAAAGTACTCCAACACACTTCTGCACGCCAAAAAAGATTTAATAAGTACTGGACAAGGAAAAACAGACCAGAGAATGTAGTGTGGATCCCAGCATGTGAGCAGGCAATCCAGAAGCATAAAAAAAGCTTTGAGAGGACCCCCTGTGTTAGCCAGTCCAGATTACAGTAAAGAATTTGTTGGGCAAGTGGATGCTTCGAACCATGGGGTGGGGGGCTGTACTTAGCCAGATTTCTTCAAAAGAAGAGCACCCAGTGGTTTATCTCAGTCATAGGCTCCAACCCAGGGAGGAATGCTATGCAGCTGTCGAAAAGGAATGTCTAGCCATAGTGTGCACTGCAGAAACTTCAGCCTTATCTGTATGGAAGAAAATTCACTGTAGTGACAGATCACAATCCCCCTAACATGGTTAAACAGAGCCAGCCAGCAAAATGCCAAGTTGCTAAGATAGAGCCTAGGGTTGCAAGCATATATTTCAGTGCAGCACCGCATTGAGAGTACTAATGCCAACGCAGATGGGCTCTCAAGACAAAGAATGGGGTAAAGTATACTCAAATAGATCTAACCCTCTCAAGCAATGTTTCTCAAGGGTCACTTGAAAAACTAGCTTGAGTTCTCTTGGGGGGGGGGGGGAAATATGTGAAGGCTGCCTGTCTAGCCAGATAAAATCATCTGTCATTTGTAAATATTAATAGAGCCACAGGATTGTTCTCTTAAATGGAAGAAAATGGTGTTAAATGTTGAACTTCAAAAATGTAACCACACTGCACTCTGCTGGAGGAAAGCTGATAGTCAAGCATTGTATAACGGTTTGATCTCAAAACTTGGAGCAGAGATGTCTGAATGAAGGAATTCTTCATATTGTTTTGAGACCAGAGTTAAGGGCTAGAATTTACATTAGGAATGTCTTTTATTGCTCTGGCTTTCTAACCAGCTGCAAGATCAAAAGGGCTGTTACAAGAGTTTTTGGTAACCTGGGAAACAGAGAATAATGATGTAATCTGAAATGAGTCAGAGGTACTGCGTTACCAATTTAAGGACAGAGAGAGAGAGAATCAGAACATTCTGCATTTGTTTTCAGAACTGACATCACCAGCACTCCCTTGCTCTATATATAGAAGTTTATTTTAGAACTGTGTTTACTCGGACATAGATGGGAAATAAGTCTACTGTAGCTGTTTTCTGTACTGATGTCAGAACTTTTCTATTGTATTATTTTAAGCATTTCTCTGTGATCTCTGAACTCTTGACTAACTGTGTAGTAAGAATTATTGTCTTGTGTTCTTATTTATTATTAAATATTTGTAAACCTTTCAAGTGTGGCTATTTTATGTAGAGATAATTTAAGCTCTAGAGTACACTGCATGTATATAGTGATACTGCCCAAGCCTCTCCAAATAAACCTTGCTGTTCGTCACACTTACCATTTGGATAATAATACTGCACAGTAATAATTAGACACCCTTTGATAAGGGCCTTATTAGTAGCTGATATTAGTGGTTGGTGGCAAGTGGTACTACCGTACAGTCTGAGCAGAAAGGACATAGCTGGAGAACCTGTGCCAGCCTTCCCCAGGAGTGTGTACGTGTTTGTATACAACTCCTACCTCAAAGTGTGTGTGCATCAGCTACTTGGGCAGGGGCACGAAGCACTGGCTGGACAGAGGGTTCTAGAGGTTTCAGCTTGACCACTAGGCTGAGATCTGGACCCTATAGCTGTGCCAGTGGGGAGTCTTACTGGAGATCTGGAAAGAAAGGGCAAAACCAACCCCAGACTGGCTGTGATCTCTTTGTGCTCTTAAGGGAACCTGTACTTTACTGTCTATGCATTTGTTATCCTTCCCAATGTGGACGCCCCTCACTGGTGTTAGTAGCAAGGAATGAGGCTCCTTATACTGGGCCAGTGCACAAGGGTCACAGAGCTCTTAAACTTGTTTGACAGAAGTAATAGCTACCAGAAGGAAGGACTTCCACAACAGAAACTTTCAGTGGAGCCAACAGGTTTAATAATAAATGGTGCAAAACCTTGGTGATAAGTGGATATGATAGCTGAATGAATTAACTTAGACTGTGGAATTACAAGCACATTTTTAAATATCTCCACTGAAAAGGAGAAGCATGCGAGATACGGTGGCTAAGAAGGGGTAGATACTCTTTTGACTACCCCAGAGAAAAATGTTTCCACTTTAACACCTTTATTCCACTACCACTTAAGACATGGGTAAACATACATTAAGAGAAAGAAACCATATTAACATTTTTCCATTGTACATTATACACATTTATTCTATCATCAGTCCAATATTACATAAAGTGGTTTAATTCCTGCCTTCCATTAAACCTCACTCCACCTTCTGAACATTATTCTGCATGTACAGTTTCCACCCTTTCGATCTCTATGTAATCTGCTCCTTCCCTTTTCTACCCTTTTCAAAATCGCTTTATAAATACTCGATATTTAAAATACAGCTGGTTTATACATTAATTCTGTTGGCTGCTAAAAAGGCAATTACTAGAAAATAGAAATCCTTTCTATGCCTTGCCTACCAGAGAGCACCTATATTATCTCTATTTTTGTAGTTAAACCCAAATGTCCTTTAAGTTTTTAATTTGCATAAATTATCATACCACGCTTGTTACTCAGTTGCATTTTATTAAGCAGGTAGACTCACTAGTGGTAGTCAGTTGCTGCTTTTTCAGACAAGTAGGAAATTTGAATTGGGACAGTGTGCTTTAACTGGCTGTATGTTTTAAAAGACAAGTGAGTGTAGGTGCAGAAATGCAGTGTGTGTGTGTGTGTGTGTGTGTGTGTGTGTGTGTGTGTGTGTGTGTGTGTGTGTGTGTGTGTGTGTGTGTGTGTGTGTGTGTGATTATTAGGATTTAAAACAAAAAAATGCAGTAACAGAATTTCTACTCTGGGACCATAGGTGTGGTCCCAGAGCAGAAATATTGGGATCACAGGTGTTGAGTCATTGCACTGATGCAGTATCAGAGTGATAGGGTTTGTGTAGCTGTCACTCTGTGGAAAGGTAAAATAAATTTCTCATGTTGTCTATGCCTTGCAACAATGATGTTGGAATGGTGGATAAAAAGGCTGTTTCAGTGGCATCTTATCTCAATACTGTTAAATAAGGTAACACTCCATTATAGATGATGCATTCTTCCAACTAAAGAGGTTACAGATTAAGTAGAAAAATGCGATACTGTAAAATATTCTTAAAATTTAACATACACATCAGTGTAGTCTGTAAAGGATCTTGGTGGTCTGTAAGATGGGCCTTCTGAAGTAACTACATCTTTAGGGAGGTCTCTCAAAACTTTCCACCACAGAATATCCTAGTTTCCTCCCCTACTTATGTAGTAGCCTGTTTTTTTTTTGTATATTTTAGCAGTAATATATAACCAGATGTGGATATCACAGTATTCACCTGTGGTTGGCTTTGCCCTTGTGATCAGATTACACCAATTCAACAAATTCTATTGACTTACGGTTGTGTCAAGAACTTTTTTGTCTCTAACTGCAAGCTCCCTGAAGAGATGCTTCAAACTTCCAGTCATCATTGCAGAAGGTTGAGGGGTGTTCACTAGGTTCTTATCAGAGAAGAGACTGAAGGTTGCAAAACATAGGGCCAGCCTTTAGCATCTAGGCCACATGCAGACGTCTCATGAAAGTAACAGAAGGCAAAATATGTATCCTTTCCTTTCCTAATCCTGGTCAAATTTCTTCCAAAAACCTCTTACTTTGACATCTTGACGAATGGTTTGCTTTAGCTCAGGTTCTGCTAAATGCTGTTCAAGCCGTCCAACTGGGCAGTACTGCTCTTCCTTCTTTTCCTACCAATATGAAAAAGGATCCTTTTTAGAGTCATTCAGATAAAGAAGGCTTGTGTTATTCCTGTCATATTCCCCTCTCCTAACTTTGAGGTGGTTGTGGAAGACATTTTTCTGACCTCTGTCCAAATGAAGTTTTTAATTTTAGAAACTGTCTAACCAAAATATTTTAAGAAAGGAGATAAAAAGATGAGATATCTCAAGTGTCAGATTTTTAATATAGATAGTCTTAAATATGTGGATATTCATAGGTTCATAGATTAGTACTAAGCTAACTGCCCTTGCGAGCCATTTTAAGCCTAGCCATTTATCCCTTGTGAGACTCAAACCCTGCACCTTTTGCTTGCAAGGCAAACACCTTAACCATTAGGCCACCCTCCCCTCGTGAACTCTCAGAAGCCTGTTTAGCCAAGGCGCTAGGGTGGAGAAAGTACAGTTGTGCACACTTACCATAAATGTAGCTGTTTGAGTGTATTCACTGTTGCAGTCATCACACTTGGGTTATCTGCCTGCAGGTAGTCCTCAGTTGGCCCGAATACCAGAGACTTAGTATTTCTGCGTCGGATGCTGTCGCTCCAGGACTAACGTCAGGTCGTCAGGGGTATAAAAACAGGCAGCCGACGCCATTACATCAGTTCTTCTTGCCCCAAATGTCAGGAGCTCCCCCAAATAGGGAGCCAAGTTATGGTAGGGAAAAGACCACCAGTAAAAAGTAAATACCAATAACAATTCCCCTGAAAGGGGTGAGTAATAGCGATAGAGAGGAGAGAGGAGAGAGAGAGGGTGTGAGAAACCAAGGGGCTGGAGTGGAGGGAAACCAGGACTGCAACAGTGAATACACTCGAACATCTACATTTATGGTAAGTGTAAACAACTGTACTATGTTCTTCGTGTTTCACTGTTACAGTCATCACACTTGGGTGGATTCCCAAAGCTGAAGGGTGGAGGCAGTCAAGAAGAGTTAGGGCTGGCTAGCATGCCTTGCAGTACTGCCGTTGCAAAACCCGCCCTGGAATTGGAAAAGACAGGCAGGTGGTAATGCTTGGTGAAGGTGTGTACAGAACTCCAGGTAGCTGCTTTCAGGATGTCTCTGATAGGGACTCCCCTGAGAAATGCTGTAGAGGTAGACATTGCCCAAGTGGAATGTGTTCTGACCCCCTGAGGGGTTGGTTTCCCATGGTGCTTGTATTAGAAATGGATGCAGTGTGCTATCCATTTGGAAATTGTTTGTTTTGAAATGGCCTTGCCCTCTGCCCCTGTTGCAAAGCTGACTAGCAACTGGTCAGATTTTCTGAAGGCCTTAGTCCTATCAAGGTAGAATCTGAGCTGTCTGTGCATGTCCAAAGAGAGCAGGATCCTTTCCCCTTTATTTTGGGGATTAGGGAAGAAAGTAGGCAAATGGATGGATTGGTTGAGAGCCACACTGGACACCACTTTAGGCATAAAGGAAGGGTTAGCCCCGAGGGAAACCCTGTCATCATGGAAAATAATGAAGGGTTCCACAGCCATGAGTGCTTGTAGCTCAGACACTCTTCTAGCTGAAGTGATGGCCAAAGGCAGGGCTGTTTTCCAAAAGAGGAATTGTAACTCTGCTGATGCTGCAGGTTAAAAGGGGGGGAAGCATGCACTTTTCCAGTACAAAGTTAAGGTCTCAAGCAGGGATGGGTGCGCTTCTTGGCGGCCTTAAGTTGTTTGCCCCTCTCAGGAACTGTTTGATAAGAGGGTGTGAGAAGAGAGGTGGCGCAGCGTTGAAATGAGCCAAAATGGCTGCAGCATGCATCTTAATGGAGGAGAAGGACAGGCCTTTGTGGAGTAGATCTGCTAAGTATTCCAGGATTAGAGGCAGAGAGAGCATTGTTGTGTCCTCTCCTTTAGAATGAATCCAGGAGCAGAACCTTTTCCACTTAGCGTAGGATTTTCTTGCACTGGGTCTTCTGGCCTCAAGAATGACATCCAGCACCTGCTTGCTTAGGGTTGCAGTGGGAGAATTAAAGGAATAAGCCAGGCTGCAAGATTTAGGGTTTGCAATTGCGGATGCAAAATCTCTCCCCTCCTGCTGAGAGCAGGGTTTGATTCTGGTGTAGGTGCCAGGGTGGCACCAATGACAAGCTGTGCAGGAGTGGGTACCAGTGCTGGCATGGCCAGTCTGAGGCAATCAGAATTGTCCTTGGTTTGTCCTATCTTATCTTGAGTGAAACTCTTGAGAGAAGGGGCACAGGGGGAAAGGCATAGATTGAGATAGTGACCCACTGAAAAGATTGAGCATCCACTTTCCAGGCCCTGCTGTGAGGATTCCTGGTGCAGAATTTGCTGAGCTGGTGGTTGAAGGGGGTGGCAAAGAGATCCACCTCTGGGGTCCCCCATTTCTGAATAAGAAGGTTGAAGGTGCTGGGCTCCAATTGCCACTCGTGTGGATCTAGTAGATTTCTGCTTAGGTCGTCTGCCAGTGAGTTTTATTTGTCTGGCAGGAAGTGAGCTTGTAGATGGACTTGAATGTGCAAGGCCATGTTCCACAGGGCCATGGCTAACCTGCAGAGTGGGTCCCCCACCCCGCTTGTTGATGTACCACATAACTGTGGTGTTCTGTTTTTATTAGCAGTTGTCCTGGAAGCAGTAGGGATCCGAAAGCTGTCAGGGTGTTCTGCACAGCTAGCATCTCTTTTTGGTTTATGTGCAGATGAATTTGACTTGGGCTCCAATAGCCATGAATGCATTTGCCGTCCATGTCTGCTCACCAGGCATAGTCTGATGCATCTGTTGTTAGGGTCTGGGCGGCGTGGGGTTGAGTAAAATGCAGTCCCTTGTTGTGGTTGCACGCTTCTGCCCACCAAAGGAACTCTGCCCTTAGGCTATGATAGGAATGACTGTTTCCAAGTCCTGAGAATGTTGGCACCAAAGACTTTTTAAGTACCATTGAAGTTTCCTCATATGCAGTCTTGCATATGGAATTAGCAGCATACATAAGGCCATGAACCCTAGGGCCTGCAGTATTTTTCTTGCAGATAGCTGGGTTCTGGTGGCCATTTGTTTGAAGTAGGCTGTCAGACAAACTTGCTTTTCTGAAGTGAGGAATACCATCTGGGATGTTGTGTCCAAGCTTGCTCCCAGGAATACAATCTTTTGACTGGGTACCAGTTTTGATTTATTTTCATTGATAGTGTACCCCAAGAAAGTGAGAAGGTTTTTCACAAATGTCAGGTGCTGCAACAGCAATTCCTGTCTGCCTGAATCAGGCAGTCATCCAAGTATGGGTAAAATTTGGATCTCTCTCTGCCTGCAATATGCAATGGCTGGAGCCAGGCCTTTTGTGAATACTCTAGGCACAGTAGATAAAGCCAAGGGAAGTGCAGAGAACTGATAAAGCATAGATCCTGCCCCAAAACGTAGATACTTCCTGCATGACTCCCTTATGGTGATGTGCAGATAGGCTTCTTTTAAGTCTAGGGTGACTAACCAAGCATCCTTGGCTAGCATAGGAATAAGCTGTTGCAGGGTAAGCATTTTGAATTTTGGTACTAACAAGAAGGTGTTGAGAATAGAAAGATCCAGGAACGGATGCCAAGAGCCCTCTTTCCTGGCTACCAGGAAGAGTCTAAAGTAGAATCCTTGACCCCTCTCTCTCTGTTCTACTAGAACCGGCTGAATAGCTCTGATATTGAGCAGGGAAAGTACTTGGCTTTGAGCCTCTGCCCACTGGTTTGGAGGAAATTCTGGAAACCCGCTTGGGGTTGGCAGGGAGTGGAAATAAAATTTGTACCCCCTGGGATACAATGTTGAGGACCCATCGGTCCTGTGTGATGGACATCCAGTTTCTTGCATGAAGGGCAAGTTTTCCTCCTAGGGTAACAAGCAATTGGGCAAGGCTGGGGAGTGGAGTAAATAGTAATTGTGAGTTTATTCCATAAGGTGGTGGCTTACCACATGCTTAGATCTCCGCATACCCTGAGACTGTAGTCTGGGTGGTCTGTTACCCCTGGGTATGGTTTGAGAAGGCCTGGAGAGGGCTGGAAAGAACCAGTGTTTAGAAGGGCAATGCCTACTGAACCTAGGGGGTTGTACTTGTAAAAATTCTTTACCAGTCTGCATAGCTTTAGCTTTTTCTTCCATCTTTTTGAGAACCTCTTCTGCTCTGGTGCCAAACAAACTGTCTTCGTTTAGAGAAGTTAGAACTTAGATTTGACAAGGTCTGCCAAGGTCTCCTCTTTGAGCCAAGCATGTCTTCAGTACAGAGCCAGTGACTGCTGCCCAGCAACATGCTTCTAGGGCGTCAAAACCACACTGCAAAGTATGCTTGCTGACCTGGCTTGCAGAGTGCGTAAGCTCCTACAAATCTCTATTTTCTGCACAGTCTGTAACGGTTGCCTCTATGTGGTTAAGTTCCATAATATGTTGCTCGTAACTTCAGCATGTGAAACTGACAATTCAATGCCCTAATAGCCAGAGTTGCAGAGGTATATACCTTTTTACCCCATCTGTTCAAGGCTCTGGAATCCCTGTCCGAAGGGGTGGGATTCTTGGCTGTAGTTGCCTTGATACCTTTAGGCCCCTGGGAAATGATCTCTGGGTCACCAGTAGGATTCTTGAAAAGAAATTTGAGTGCGTCAGATACTCTGTAGTATCTGTATAGTTTCCTAGGGGCAGGAGGTAAATAGTACAGTTTTGTACCTACCATAAATGTAGATGTCCGAACTGGATAGCATCTGCAGTCATAACAACTGGGTTGTCCTGTCGTCAGGCAGCCCTTCGGTCGGCCGGATTCCAAAGTCTGGGTCCGGCTTCGGCTGATGTCGCACTTCACCCGACGTCATCTCTGCTGGTCTTCGGGTATAAAGGCATCAGCCGACGCCATTTTCCTCAGTGTTTCTTGCCCCAGATGCCAGTTGCCCTCTTGGAAGGCTAAATTTTGGATAAATGCCAATGTTTCCAAAAAGATAGAAGGCAAACACAAAAAATAAGCATGTATGTACATATATACAAACAAATACACCATAAGAGACTCCCCCCACCAGCTAGCTATTAGGAGGGTAAATACCCTAGGAGTACCACAGAGGGAAGGAGGGAGGGTAATCCTGACTGCAGGTGCTATCCGGTTCGAACATCGACATTTATGGTAGGTACAAAACTGTACTATGTCCTTCATGGATGCATCTGCAGTCATAACAACTGGGTAGAATACCATAGCCAACTAGGGGAGGAGGAAGAAGAAATTATGGTGTGGTTAGGATCCCTTGCAGTACAGCAGTGGCAAACCCTGCTTGGGATCTGGAATACAAAGGTAAATTATAATGCTTGGCAAATGTATGCACGGAGGTCCAAGTAGCCGCCTCAATAATGTCCTTGGTTGCCACTCCTCGTAAGAAGGCTGTGGTAGTGGCTGTTGCCCTTGTAGAATGAGGCCTTATGTTCTGTGGAATTGGTTTTCCATGGAAGGAGTAACAGAATCGTATGCAATTTCCTATCCATTTGGAGATTGTCTGTTTGGAAATTGCTTTTCCTTCCTTCCTGTTGCATAGGCTACAAAAGCTGGTCAGTTTTCTGTTACTTTTGGTTCTGTCCAGGTAGTAGCGTAGCTGTCTATGTACATCCAAGGTATGCAGCATTCTTTCCCCTCTGTTTTGTGGGTTGGGGAAGAAGGTAGGTAGGTGGATTGCCTGGTTTAAAGACACTCTGGATACCACCTTAGGCATAAATGTTGGATTAGTTCTCATGGACACTCTATCTTGGTGGAAGATTAGGAAGGGTTGTACTGCCATTAGGGCCTGAAGTTCAGAAACCCTCCTTGCTGAGGTTATTGCCAGTAGGAAAGCAGTTTTCCATGATAGATGCTGTAGGTCAGCTGTTGCTGCTGGTTCAAAAGGAGGGAGTGTCAACTTTTCTAGCACAAAGTTCAAGTCCCAAGCTGGCAATGGTGGTTTCCTAGGAGGTTTTACATTCTTGATCCCTCTGAGGAACTGCCTGAGTAGAGGATGTGAAAAGACAGGTGGATCAAAGCTATATTCTGCTGAAATAGCTGATGCATGTATCTTGATGGAGGAATAGGACAGGCCTGTATGTAGAAGCTCTGCCAAATACTCCAGAATGTTAGCAATATCTATATTCGACACATCTTTTCCTCTTTCAGCACTCCAAATGACAAACCTTTTCCATTTTCCTGCATAGTTCCTTCTTGTTGAAGGTCTGCGGGCTTCAAGGATAATGTCTTTAACCCTCTGGGAAAGATTTGGATTAGTTGCTGCTATGTGATGTTCCATGCAGTCAGTTGCAAAGTTTTTAGGTTTGGATGCATGATGCTGTAGTTGTTCTGAGTTAACATCAAAGGTATCAGGGGTATTGATCACATTTTGTCCCGAGACATGCTCCTCAGCAATGGGTACCAGTGTTGTCTTGGCCAGTTCGGAGCTATCAGGATTATCCTTGGACGTTCCTCCTTGATTTTTAGTAATACCTTGTGTATCAAGGGAAGAGGTGGGAATGCATATGCTGTCAGACCTTTCCAGCTGAAGGAGAGCGAATCCACCTTCCATGCAAGTGGGTGGAATGTCCTTGCGCAGAATTTTTTGAGCTGGTGATTGAGAGGGGAAGCGAATAGATCTATCTGTGGCATTCCCCATTTCTTTGTGATGGTCTTGAAGATGTCCGGGTGTAGCATCCATTCGTGAGCATCCGAGGTGGTTCTGCTTAACATGTCTGCTAGAGTGTTCTCCTTTCCCGGTACAAATATTGCCTGTAACTGGATGTTGTAGCTGAGTGCCAGGTTCCAAAGGTCCAAAGTCATTCTGCATAGGGGGTATGAATGAGTGCCTCCCTGTTTGTTGATGTACCACATGACTGTGGTGTTGTCTGTTCTTATCATCAAATGGCCTTCTTTGAGAAATGGTCTGAATTTTTGGATTGGCAGTTTTACTGCCAGCATTTCTTTTTGGTTGATGTGCAGGTGTAGCTGGTCCTGAGTCCACAATCCCTGTACGCATTTGTCCAGCATGTGAGCCCCCCATCCTAGGTCTGAGGCGTCTGTTGTGATGGTTTGGCTTGCTTGAAAGTTGTGAAAGGGTAGGCCTGGGTTTGACTGGCATGCTTGAGCCCACCATAGGAACTCCTGTTTTAGGCATGGGATTAGTGGTATTTCTGCTTCTAGGCTGTGCCTGTGTTGGGACCATAAATTCTTTAGGTACCACTGTAGTTTTCTCATATGCAGTCTGGCATGTGGGACCAAGATTATGCATGATGCCATGAAGCCCAAGGCCTGCAGAACTTTTCTTGCTGTTAGCTTGTTCTGTTTTGTTAGTGCCAAGAAGTAAAGAGGAGTTCTTTTGTTTTTCTGCAGTTAGGAATGCCATTTGTTTTACTGTGTCCAAATCAGCCCAAGAATGTCCTTGTTTGGGATGGTATCAGCCTTGACTTTTGTAAATTGACTGTGTATCCCAGGGCTTGTAGCAAGTAAATGACCCTTTGTAGATCTGTTGTCAGCTTGCTTTTGTTGTCCGCTTGTAGCAGGCAGTCGTCCAGGTATGGATAAATTTGGATTCCCTGTAGTCTGCAGTGGGCGATTACTGATGCCAGGCATTTTGTGAATACTCTGGGCGCAGTAGATAAGCCAAAGGGCAATGCTGAGAATTGATAGTGCTCTGATCCTGCAAGAATCTGAGGTATCTTCTGCAATTTGGTCGAATGGGGACATGCAGGTATGCCTCCTTGAGATCTAGAGTTACCAGCCAACACTCCTTGCCCAGCATGGGAAGAAGTTACTGTAGGGTCAGCATTTTGAATTTTGGGACAATGATGTATGTGTTTAAGATGGACAGGTCGAGAATAGGTCTCCAACTTTTTTCTTTTCTTGGAACTAGGAATAGTCTGGAGTAGAATCCTTTGCCTTGTTCTGTTATTGGTACTCTTTCCACAGCTCTCATCTTTGTTAATTGCATTATCTGCTGTAGAGCTTCTATTTTTTGATTTGGAGGCAGGTTTGGCATTCCTCTTTGACTGGTAAAGTGTGGAAGTGGAACCGGTAACCTTGGTCTATGGTTTGCAAAATCCACTTGTCTTTTGTGATATAGTGCCAATTTTGGAAAATAAGGCTAATTTTCCGCCTAAAGGTGCTGCTATTTGTTCCCTGGTAGGCGGAGTTAGAGTCAAGTCACTGTGATTGTCCTGTTGCAGTGGTAGTGGCTGTGTCTGTGCCTCTGTTATTACCTTGTCACTGTCGTCCTCTGTAGGCACCCCTCTGGATTGATTTCTGCCTCTGGAGCGTCTATTCCTGCCCCTTTGGGATCTTGTGGAGTCAGGAAAGGACCAATTTTGCAGGCCAGTTCCTGCTAAACCTTGGGGCTGAACCTGTAAGAAATCTTTAACCGTTTGTACAGATTTTGCCTTTTCTTCCATTTTCTTCATTACCTGCTGGGCAGGTGTACCAAACAAACTGGCCTTATCCATAGGAGCATCTAATAACTTAGCTTTAACATGATCCGGTAAGACCTGTTCCTTCAACCATGCATGTCTTCTTATCACTGTGCCAGTCATGGCTGATCTAAATGAAGCCTCCAGTGCATCATAGCCACATTTTAAAGAATGGTTACTAACCTGCTGTATGTTATTTACCATTTCTAATACATATTTCTTATCTATAGAGTCATCAGAGGATAGCTTTTTAGTTAACTGATCAAGCATAAACTCTTGGTATTGTATCATGTGAAACTGACAGTTTAAAGCTCTAGCTGAGAGAGTAGCAGAGG